>NC_091376.1:18832419-18979919 GCF_038502225.1 Cherax quadricarinatus
TGAATAAAGAACTTAGTTACGTAACCATAGAAAAATTCTCACTATAGAGGGTGTGTTATTAATTTTTCTCGCTTTATTAGCCTTAAAAATATTATGTACTTAGGTTCGTTAAGAATTTTGGTGAGAGCGTCAACGATCATGTCCGTAGTAAGTTCTTCCCATATCAAAAAGTCTCCAAGTCCAGAGTTCTTAATAAACATGCTGTTCTTGGGCTGGTCACCGAAGATAGGTAGAGCGAGGAGTGGCGTAGCGTGATAGATGGCTTCTTGCGTACTGAGGAGACCACCGTGTGTGATGAACACTTTCACGTTGTTGTGAGCTGTGGAACAATGTAAGTGAAAGCAACAAGAGGCATGGTACATTGTAAATTAAAAATGAGCAGTTTTTCGTTCATCAACGATGATTATCAACTTTTAAGTAACAAGGAAAATGGAAGGAAACCAGGATGAGGCTATAGCAGACGGCGCTTAGGTGACAGCTAAAGCTAGGTTCTAAATATTCGATAATACACTTGGAGAGACAAGCAAAGTCGTACGGTTTAACTTACCATAGTCTTGCTATGGCTAACACTTGGTCGGTAGTTCAATCTCCCAAAATGGGGATATCCCGATACGGCTAGCTCTGTTTCCTCGAATCAAATTTGTTTTCTCGAGTTTTTCATAAAATGGCTAGATTTTTGGTCCTGCCCAGGTGCTATCCCACTGTGCTAGCTCCATTTCCTTAAATCAAGAATTTTTCCAACATAACCTAAACTTATACACGCGATTTTCGTTAAATTAAATTCGATTACTCCCGTCTTAAATTTCCTATACCGAAAACATTGCTGGGGTATCTTTAAATTTTATACACAAATAACCTGCACTTAGAAGAGAGCTTATGACGACGTTTCGGTCCGACTTGGACCATTTACAAAGTCACACTGACATAAAGGAGAGAAGGACGGAGTATATATTTGCCAGCAGACATTGACGAGATCCAGAGGTGGTTACGTCACGGGTGTTCTGAAGTTTGAAGCATCTTACAATGTAATGGGAAAGGAAGGCATCTAAAGCGACATAGTCAAGACTAAGAAAGTTAGAAGTAGAGTAGACAGTTTCAGCAGAAAAACAGTCAGTAGGATGACTGTGACCTCTGACGTGACAGAAAAGAGCATTGTGGTTGTCGGCAAGCCTAACACTACTTTTGTGCTCCCTAAGTCTGTCAAAAAGACATCGGCCAGTTTCTCCAAAGTACTGAAGAGGACAAGAGGAACAAGAAATGGAGAAGACACCAGGAACATTTATAGAGGGAGGAGAGGTATGAACTAGATTAGTGCGAAAATTCTGGCGAAAAGTGAGTTTGATTTCTAAGGAACGGAGAGAGTTGTTGAGATTAGAAAGACCGGAAATGTAGAGAAGGCAGAGGACAAGAGAGTTCACAGGAGTAGAGAGTTTGGGAGAGAGGAAAGTCCGTTTAGCACATGAGAAGGCAGAGTCTATGAAATGGGAAGGGTAGCCAAGACAGGAAAATTAATTATGATAAGTGAAAATTTCTGATTCAAAGAACTGAGTATCACAAATACGGAGAGCACGGAGAAAGAGGGAGATAAGAGCACTTTTCTTGACAAGGGAAGCATGATAAGAAAAGTAGTGAATGTACATGCCACTGTGCATAGGCTTGCGGTACACCTGTATCTGAGCGGTGGACATGAACATCAAGGAAAGGAAGCAAGAAATTAGATTCCCATTCAGCTTTAAACTTAAAGGAAGGGACAAGATTATTAAGAGCATCAAGAAATGGTTGGAAGAGATTGGAGTCATGAGGCCACAGAGCAAAGCTATTATCTACATAGCGTAGCCAAAGTGAAGGGCTCACATCAATAGTAGGAAGAACATGGAAAGATTAGCAAGAACAGGAGACAGAGGAGAGCCCACAGCGACACCGAAAGTTTGAGAATATTTACTTTGGAAGGAAAAGGAATTTGAGTCCACACAAAGGCGGATAAAATCAAGAATGACATCTGAGAAATTTAAGGACATCAAGAGGGACATTAGTGGAGAGGGACTCAACGTCAAGACTAAGCATCTTACAGGTTGGGAGAGAGCGAACCCGTTCAATGAAGTCTTGAGAGTGACGGAGGTGGGCAGGAGAAAAAGTACCAAGAAAGGGAGTGAGGGTTTTGGCCAGCCAAGAAGCAAGAGAATAAGAGACAGAACCTATTGAGGATATGATAGGACGAAGAGGAATATCAGGTTTATGAGTTTTGGGAAGGCCATAGAAATAGGGCAGAATGGGACAGATGATCTTGTTCAACGTTTTCGTGTCATCTGTCCCTCTCCGCCATATCTATGACCTTCCCAAAACTCATAAACCTGATGTTCCTTTACGTCCCATCATATCTTCTAGAGGTTCTGTCTCTTATTCTCTTACTTTTAGCTGGCCTTTTTCTCCTGCTCACCTTCCTCACTCTCAAGACTTCATCGAAAAGGTTCGCTCTCTCGACGTGTAGGATGCTTAGTCTTGATGTTAAGTCCCTCTTCACTAACATCCCTCTTCATGATGTCCTTAATTTTCTCAGAGAGTGATGGCCAATGAAGGGTTACCTCATCTCTCTATACTTATGTGCAGGATAATTGTGTATTATTACAGTTACGGTAATGTGCCTTTTTTGTTATATAAATTTTATATTTTGTGGAGCATAGAAATTTATTTATATATGTATTTATTTTAAGAGTTATATTTGCGTATTTTACGTATTTCGAATTATAATTATAATTATAATTATAATTATAATTATAATTATAATTATATTTGGCTAGAGTTGTATGACACAGTCTTGACCTTACTCTATACCTATGATATATTATTACTTGTACACAAGTGTAACTTATTATTAAAAAAAGACTGAGTAAAAAGTAAGCATTTATTTTTGTAGTAAGAATAAATAAAGTATCAGATGTCGTAATTTTGTTAGTGATGATGGTGATGTTGATGATGAAAACAATGGTTGTGCTGGGTGATGATAGTTAATGGAAGAGGTGTGAAAGGTTCTGGTGATAGTTGTGATAAATGGTTTCAAAACCGACGGAGGAAAACAAGAGGACTCGTAGTAATCCTCCTGTTGTGAGTCCTCAGGTCAAGGGAGGAACCTGGTCAGTGGCCGGGCAACATGGAATGAAGCTGAAAATCAAGAAGATTGTTGGAGTGGAAGAAACAATAAAGATCCAGAAAACTACTGAGGAAACTTCCAACCCATTTTCGGTGCTACCCGACGAATGTGGGGTGTCTGCTGGGAATGTCACAACGAGCACCAAGGAAGCATTGGGAAAGGAGGGTGAGTCGACATCCCTTGAAACCCCAACGATGACCATCGATAACGTCACGACGAACTCCGTCAGTGAAGGTAAGACATTGTTTTAGTTGGGAACAGTCAGGTTAAATTGATGGAAAGTGGGTGTGTTTTCCTGGAGCTGGGATGGGGGATATTGTTAGCCGTCTGGACGATATCATGAAGGGTAATGGGAGCAATTCTATTACGTGCCTCAGTGAGGGAGGTAACGAAGTTGGCAGATGTAGGAGTGGAGACCTGACTAGCAGGTATAGGACAGCAATAGAGATAATTAGGAAGAATGGTGGGAACCCTGCAATATGTGGCATTTTGTCCAGGAGTTGGAAATGATTGGTTGTCCAGGGCAATTGGTATCAATTGCTGGCTGGACAAACACTAAGGAAAATTCAGTAACATTCATAGTCAACTGGGACCTCTTCTATGTCAGAAGTGACATGTATGCCAGAGATGGAGTTTCACTTATCTAAGTTTTCGGTGGAAGGAGCTGTTAGGTCTTTAAACTAGAAATAGATAATGGAAGTGGTTTATGTGGAAGAGCAATGAATTCTGAGTGTAGCGATAGTGTGAGTTTTAGGGAAACCAGTTATAGGCAGAATGAGGTAGAGTTAAATGGTGAATATAGGAAAGCCAGTGGCATTAGGCCATAAGGAGATTAACAGGCATAGTGGAGGAACAGAAATCAGTTGGAAGATAAAAGAGAAGGGAGGGTTTCTGAAAATATATTATACTAATAGTCGTAGTGTAAGAAATAAGACAAACTTGTTGAGAATAGTTGCAACTGCGGGTAACACTGAAGATTTTGCTATAACCGAGACGTTAATATGAAAAATAGTGACATGCCTGCTGAATGTCACATTCAGGGTTTTAAAGTGTTCCAAGTAGACAAAAGCATTGGGAAGGGGGGTGGGGTGGCACTTTATGTCCGTGATCGTTTAAATTGTTGCATAAAAACGGGTATAAAGTCTGAAACACATACTGAGTCTGTTTGGGTAGAATTTTCAAAAGGGTATGAAAAAAATTATTTTAGGCATGATATACCGTCCCCCAAACCTGGATAGAAACCAAGGAAGACTACTGTGGGAGGAAACTGTAGGGCCACATGGCACAATAACGTAGTAATTCTAGGAGACTTTAACTTTAGCCATATTGGTTGGAATTCTTTGACTGGGAATTTAAAGTCGAACGACTTTTTAGGGGTAGTTCAGGATTGATTTTTTGAAGCAGCTTGTGACAGGACCTACAAGGGAAAATAACCTGCTTGACTTGGTTCTGGCAAACAGGGAATCCCTCTTTAATAATTCAGACATTTCAGAGGAACTTGGTGCAAGCGACCATAAATCTGAATGGAAGTATGATAGTAGGGATAACTCAGTAACGGTCCCAGATTTTCATTTAGCAGATTACAATGGGCTTAGAGAACACTTATCATCTGTTGACTGGGGTAAAGAAGAGAGCTATTAATTTGAGAGTTTTCTGAACGCTATACATGCTGCCCAAAGAACGTTTATTCCATATAAAGAAATTAGATCGAATAGAAATGACCCAAAATGGATGAATAATAGGCTCAAACATCTTTTAGGGCAGAAGAAATGAATTTACAGGTGCATCAAAGGAGGTGGGGGTCTTTGTGAGGGAAAAGTTCAATAGATAAGAGTAGCGATATAGTAACAATAGTTTCATTGCCGGCTACTTGTTAAGGTAGGGTAAGTCCAGCTCCGGCTATCCCCCACCCTTTTTCCCCCTCCCGGAAAGTGATAGTTTGCTTGCCAGCTACTTGTTAAGGTAAGGCAAGTCTAGCTCCGGCTATTCCCGCCTTTCCCCCCCCCACCCCAAAAGTGATAGTTTGATTGCCAGCTGCTTGTTAAGGTAGGGTCAGTCTAGCTCCCACTATCCCTTCCCATCTTTCTTCCCCCCCCCCCCGAAAGGTGACGTGTGGGGCTCCGGTCCAAACAGTAATCACTAGACTCACAGCTCCCAGCACTACTGTAAGTACATGCCTGCCTTGTATTCTAGTGGATTTATTGGTTGAAAGCTTCACTTTTGACCAATAATAAACTTAGTCCTTGCTCTAAGTTGACTGTTGTAATAATCACCACATCTTTTAGGTATTGTACTTATCATGGAGAGTGATTTCTTAAGCAGTGGGTAACCTGTCTATCTTTCCAGCTTGGATGACAGAGAGGGTCAACTGCCAATCAACGAGTAGAATTGAAGGAGATGGACTAACGTTCTGAGATGTCCCAAATTTTGATCCACTTACCTGTTTGTGTATGCAAGTAGCAGGATATAACCCCTTATCATTGCAGTGGAGGAAACCTGCTTTCCTGTCATCTGGAAGGATTATTGAAAGCTAGAAAATCTGTGAAGAACTAGCCGGTGGGTTGTCATCAACACCTGCGACCCCCCCCCCCCATCATCAGCAACGGCTACGATTTCAACAACACGCAGTGTCACCAACACCAGACACCCACGTTTTATATACATTTATATTAGCGTTGAATTCAGTTATCATTTATATTTTTCATTTTTCATTTTCTTTAATGTAGGATTAATACTTCATATTTAAGTGTTTTATATTTTATATTTTCTAAATAATAAAGTGTTTATGTGTGTCAGTTTTTATTCTTTTTCTATACATTAATTTTCCTGAGGAGGAGCCAGCCTTGGTAATACTGACTGAAGTTGTTACAGGGCTGAGTAAGACTTCACAAGTGGCGACCTTGCCAGAATCAACTCTAATGAATCAAGATTCAACTCCATCTCGAATCTACCATTGGAACTTCAACGCCGCATACCACAGATGGTTACCACCAGCCATGAGTAATCATTCTCTATGGTAGGACTACAGTACAGGTATTTAAAAGATTTGGTGATTGTTATAGTCTCCATTTATTGTAAGTCAAGTCAGGCAGAATATAATATTTAATTCTGCCACCTTTTTGTTCGAGCTTGAAACTCTTTGGAGGATTAGACTCTAGGGACCCGAGATTTTCCAGTGACAATTTCTTTCACTGAGCTCTTTATTTTATCAAGGGAACTGTCGTAGGACACTCTTGATTTGTTGGCGAGAAGATTGGATGGTCATGTGACCCCATTCTACTTACTGTTTGCTCGGAGCCAGCATAGAACCCTTCGTTTTCATTAATACATATTGTTTAATTGAAGCAGGGATCGAGCCCTCTGGTTTATTTACAGTTTGAGTGGAGCAGGAATTGAACCCTCCGTTTTCTTTAATACCCGTTTCATTTCCCCTGATAGTTTAAGTTATTCTTGCAAGTATGGATGAATACCAGTTTTGGATGAATGCTGGAAGTAAGTTAGGAATAACAAGGAAAAATTTAGAATCTTTCATTAGTGCTAAGATCCAGGAAAGACTTGAAAGAGAGAGAATTGAGAGAGAAGAAAGACAGAAAGGGAAAGAGATGAAGAAAAGGAGAGAGAGAGAATCGAAAAGAGAAGAGAAAAAGGAGACAGAGAACCTTGAAAGACAAGAGAAAAAGGAGAGAGAGGGAATTGAGAGAGAAATCCAAGAAAGAGAGTTAGAAAGAGAAAGAGAAGACAAAAAGGAGCGTGATAGAAAGAGCTAAAGAACTTGAGGAACAAGCTAAGATACGTGAGGAACAGGTTAAATTAAGAGAACTTGAGGAAAGAGCAAAGGATAGAGAAGTTGAGGAAAAAGCTAGAGAACTTGAGTTAATAGAGAGAGAAAAGGATCGCGAGCTCGAAAAATCTCGCCTTGAATTAGAGAATAAAAAGTTAACTTTGACACAACAACAATTAGAGGAAGGAATACTTGAACATCATGCAGCTAGTGCACATATTCCAACACCTAATTTACCTCCCTTCACAGAGGGGGAAGACATAACTTCTAACATTATCAGGTTTGAAAATACCGCTACCCTCTGTGAATGGCCTGCTGACACCTGGGCTACTAGGTTAGGAATGTTATTTTCAGGTACCGCTTTGAATATCTATGCAACTTTGTCGCAGGATATTATATGTAATTATAACCTACTGAAGAAGGCAATCCTTAAAGCATATGAAAAAAACCACTAATTCTTACAGGAAAGATTTTAGGTATGTCACCTTACAGCCTGGCCAGAACTTTCAGCACTTACAGGTAACACTCTTTCGTTTGTTCGACTTTTGGATAGAGAGTTCAGGAATTGATCACAGTTATGAATCTCTTAGAGACTTCATGGTTGCTGACCAGTTCCTGACTGCTCTTCCTCACCAGATACGAACATTCATTAGAGAACGTTACCTGATTAAAGCTGAAGAAGTTGCTGAGGCTGCTGACCTGTATGCTGAGGCTCACAATTCCTATAAAGACCTAAAGGGATCGAACCCTAAGGGCAAGAGTTCATCAGACCTTAAGAAATCAAAGTCTCTAGTGGAAAGTAAAATGACTTCTTTTATTCCTGTTTGTCATTTGTGTGGTGTTAAGAGACATAAACGTCCAGATTGTCCTTCTAAGAAGGTCCAAAAAGTTGGAAGATGTTTTAAAGACTGTAATGACCAAACACCCTTCTGTTCAGGAACAGTTAATGGACTTAATGTATATACCATTTTACGAGACACTGGATGCACATGTATAGTCACTTCTGATAAGCTGTTCCCTAACCTTAAAGAAACTCATTCCTCTGCTATACTTTCAGACTACTTGGGCCGTATGGACACTTTTCTTACCATTCGTTATTACATTAGGTCTAAATGGTTCACAGGTTGGTCTGAAGCCGTACTAGCTCCCATCACTTCTTGCTCCGTGCTAATAGGTAATGTAAAAGGTGCCATTCTTCCTTCTGAGATTGACCTTTCATCACCAAAGATGGACATAAGTGTTTCAGATCCTCTTCCTGTAGAGTCAGAGAAGCCCCTCGAAAGTTCAGATGAGACAATGTCTCGTGAGATTCATGTGGGATTAAAAACCATTGATGCTACTCTCGAAAGCGAGGTAGTAGGATCACCGGTTCACTTGTTAGATGAAAGTAAAGATATCACCTCCAATACCATAAATGTCTTGACTAGGGCTCAGACCAAAGCCCAGGCTTCTCCTACTGTCCATCCTTGGATTTTCCCTGACTTTAAGCCTTTATATGTATCGAAGGACTCCTTTGTCAATTTCCAACATAATTGCCCTTCTCTTCAGAATTGCCATAATGCCGCTAAACAAAATCAAGTTATCCAAAGGAAAAACTTTTCATAAAAATTTGAATATATAAAAGGTATCTTGTACAAGTCAGTATTCAAATTAAATTCAGATGAGATAGACTATTCCATCTTAGTTGTTCCAAGTCAATGCAGAGAGACTGTTCTTAAAATGGCTCATGACCTGCCAGTGGCCGGACATTTCTCGCGTCATAAAACCTTAAATAAAATTAGGGAAACCTATTTTTGGCCAAAAATGTCCTCAGATGTCACTACCTATTGTAGATCGTGTAAAGTTTGCCAACTGTCATCCTCCCGAGGTACCAGGCGAGTACCTATGGTCAAAATGCCTATCTTTACGGTACCGTTTGAAAGAGTAGTTATTGACATCGTTGGTTCTTTATCTCCACTTTCATCTGGGGGACATAGATATATATTAACATTAGTTGATTATGCTTCGAGTTTCCCTGAAGCCGTTCCCTTAAAGACCATAACTACTACAGAGGTGGCTGAAGCCCTTTTATCCATCTTCTCCAGAGTGGGCATCCCTAGAGAAATTTTGTCTGACCGTTGGACACAATTCACATCTGACTTAATGCAACATCTCTACCAACTTCTGGGAGTGAAGCCTCTCTTCACCACACCCTATCATCCCAGCTGTAATTGGAGGATTGAGCGCCAGCATTCGATTCTCAAGTCCATTTTAAGGAAACTTTGCTCCCTTAAACCGAAGGAGTGGCATCGTTACCTACTCTGTGCTTTGTTTGCCATGAGGGAGGTTCCCAGTGACTCTTTGGGGTTTTCACCTTTTGAACTTCTCTATGGTAGATAGGCCAGAGGCCCATTGTCCATCCTTCATAACTTATGGACTAATGAGGAGGTGAGTACTGAGGTTCAGTCTTCTTACCAGTTTCTCCTTGACCTTAGATCCAAACTTGAGGAGACCTCTGACATAGTTTCGAAAAACCTAAGCTTGTCAATGGACCAGTACAAAACCTATTTTGATTCCAAAAGTCAGAGGAGAAGTTTTAAAGTAGGGGATGAAGTTCTGGTACTTTTGCCTATCAAGTCAAATAAATGGAAAGGTCCATATAAAGTATTAAAAATTTGTGGGAAAGTTGACTACCTCATAGAAGTCAAGGAGAAACCTAAGCTTTATCATATACACATCCTTAAGAAATATTACCGAAGAAATTCGGTCAACTGCCTTAATAACTTTGACTTAGTTTTTCCACACGAACTTGATAAGACAACTGAAGAATGTATGGTGTGTGTAATTGACACCTCTAACTTAGACTATGATGAAGAACTACATGACTTGGTGACTTTTGACCACTCGGGCGCAACCAACATTAATATTAATGAATCTTTGGATGACCATAAGAGACATGAACTACTTCAATGTGTGAGTAACATTTCAGACGTCTTTACTGATATTTTAAGTGTTACCTCCACGGTAGTCCATAAGATTGACTTAGTGACGGACAATCCTATCAAACGAAAATTATACCCAGTTCCAGTTCACCTTAGGGATGCATTTGACCGAGAGGTAGACAAATTATTAAAACTAAAGATCATTGAACCTTCAGTATCTGCATATTGCTCACCAGTAATCATGGTTAAGAAGGATAATTCATATAGACTTGCTGTTGACTTCAGAGGCCTTAATGCTATAACTCGGTGGGATGCTAACCCTATGCCCTTAATAGATAGCGATCTACACAAATTTTATGATGCTTCCTTCTTTTCAGAGATTGATATTGCGCAGGCATATCATCAAGTTATGTTAGATCCTTCTTCTAAGCAGTACACTGCTTTTCCTACACACCAAGGACTGATGCAATATAGAACTATGCCCTTCGGTTTGGTAACTGCCTGTGCTACCTACGTGAGACTGATGAGAAAGGTCTTGGGTAATATGACAAATGTTTCAGTTTATTTTGATAACATTTGCGTAATGACATCCACGTGGGGCGAGCATATCCAAACATTAACATCAGTTTTATGTAGGTTACGCTCACATGGCCTCACTGCCAAGCCGAAGAAATGCTTCCTTGGGTATAACAAGATTAGATATCTTGGACTGATACTTTCTGATAACTCTCTGCAGCCTCTCCCCAGTAAGATCAAAGCTTTATTAGAATTTAAATTCTCCAAAACCAAGAAGCTCATGCGTAGCTTTCTTGGTTCTGTAAATTTTTATGCACGGTTTATCCCAAACCTTACTGATCTTACAGGCATCTTATCCGACTTCCTTAAAAAGTCTGTGAAGGAACCTCTTGAACTTTCCGAAGTAGCTCGGGAAAAGTTTAATGAGATTAAAAGTATCTTTTCGAAAGACCCTATACTTAAGATTCCAGATATTAATAAAACATTTTGCTTAAGAACTGATGCCTCCAATACTGGCTTAGGTGCGGTGTTACTACAATACCATGATGGTACTCCCTTCCCTGTATGCTTCCTAAGCCGGAAACTCCTTCCCGCAGAAACGTGATACTCCACAATAGAAAAGGAATGTTTAGCCCTTGTGTGGGGTATTGATTCAGTGGAAAATGTACTAGTTACGAGAATAACCGCTGATCATGTACCACAGCAAAAATTATCATTACTGGAAGAAATGAATGAACCAGTTGATGAGTTGTGGGATTTAGATGCGATAGGCATTGATGTAAATAAACCAAGCCCACAAGAGTCTCAGACTTATAACCAATATTTGGACACTGTCAAATATAAAGATGGACAGTATTGGGTTAGGTTACCATGGAAATTAAATCCACCACATCTGCCTAGCAATTATCGCATGGCTCTCGGACAAATGAAAGCACAAATACATGAGCTCAGGAAGAATCCAGAGCTACTGACTGTCTATGATAATATCATACAAGAACAGTTGGACAATAAATTCACTGAGGAAGTAGTCGAAGATAAGTCGAATACAGAAGCTCATTATCTCCCGCACCATGGAGTCAGAAAAGATTCTGAAACCACTCCACTACGTGTTGTATACAATTACAGCGCACGTGCAAATAAAGATGTAGCAAGTCTTAATGACTGTCTGATGACCGGACCCTCACTAACTGAGAAGCTTGGAGACGTGCTTATGAAATTTCGCACAAATTCACAAGTCTACACGGCTGATATTTCCAAAGCTTTCTTAAGAATAGGACTACAAGAAATAGATAGAGATTATACTTGATTCTTGTGGCCTGAAAATCCACATGATCCTCAAAGTCCTGTGAAAACTTATTTGTTTCAAATCAGTATTATTTGGTGCAACATTCTCTCCATTCTTACTAGAAGCTACTCTAAATACACATTTGAAGAAATCTGTAAGTATCTTCAAAGAAATCTTAAAGAAAAGTTTCATTGTGGACATTCTTTAAGGTACTGTGAATAAAGAGGAGGATTTGAAATCCTTATACTGAGACGCTAACAAAGAAATAAAAGAGGCAAATATGCCTCTCAGGATGTGGGATACTAATTCAACTCAATTAAGGGAACTTATCAAAGAAGATTTCCCTGAAACTGAAATTCCTGATTGCAACAATATGCTGGGACTTAATTGGAACTCACAGGAAGATACTTTGAGTCTCAAAAGGATAAACAATAAATCATACAGTACACTCACTAAACGTAGTTTACTGTTAGAGGTATCACAATGTTTTGATCCTCTAGGACTCGTCTCACCAATTATCATTATTACTTTAATTCTTGCTCACACTGAGAGAGAGCCTTGTCAAATTACAGTAGGTGGAGCCTAGACTCCCCAACTGACCCCAGTTGGCTTAGGCGAGTACTTGTGGCTGGCAGCATTGATACTCATTGTGGCGGCACTCCTGACGTCCTCGTTCCACTTTAGTTTTTTCTCTATATTTGTTTTAATCCAGAAAGTGTCTTAAACAAGGGGTGACCTAATTTTGTGTAATGTCAGGATGGAGCCGACAGTAATTAATTCACACTCTCAGGTGAAAAGTCAGCACCAGCACCAGGACCAGCACCAAGCACCATCACCAGGCACCATTACCACCATCAACAACACTACCAACACTTCTACACCCCTATCACCAACACTATCACCAACACTATCACCAACACTATCACCGACACTGTCACCAACACTATCACCAAAACTATCACCAACAATATCACCAGCTCCCTCCTCACCACTATGTTTCATATTTATAAGGGAAAAGCTAAACCTGTAGGAGTTTTGCAGAGTGACGGGGAAAGAAAAGCATAAGAAGCACAGGTGTAATCTAAGATCAAGGCCCTCTCACCAGCATCAAGGCCCTCTCAACAGCATCAAGGACCTTCCTTGTCTAGTTGGTGATATACTCATCAAAATTTTAATAACGATTTCTTTATTATAAAATTGCACGCGAAACGAAATTTAAAGTTGAATATGTTTCTCTTCTTGTTCCTTATCTATATTAAAATTTCATTATTTTCTATGCAAAAAATTGCTGGCATGAAGTGTATATTATAAATTAGGGAAGTAATATTCATTCTTCTCTTATGTGGCATCAGAGAAAATACTTATAACAGAGTTTTATCAGCATTCGTTATTTTAATTCAAACTGTCCGACTTCAAACTTAAGACTCGTGATGCACCAACCTTATTGGTTGTTTCTTCCTTGTTTTCACCACCGTCACAGAACAGTTTCTGATCACTTATTACAATCTTCTATAAGAAGGTATTAGGATTAAAATGTTTACTTACAATGAATATTTTCCAGATATTTATTTTCTCTAAATTAATGGAATGTGAGATGTAAGACTGAGCATCAGATAGAATCAAAGTAGTGGGAACATCTAAAGCGTGTGTATTGTGAGTGAGAGACGCTAGTAGAATAGCTAAAAAAAAAGACTGTGAAACTATGGTAAAAAAACTGATAACTAATAAAAAATATAGATAATATGTAGCGACTGTAAGTGAGGCTTCTAATGGAAGCTAAGACTCACCAAGAATATCTTGCTGGGGAAGCCACTTGCTGATCATCACGTTGTCAGGGACGTCCTCCAGTTCTCCTTCGTATTTCCAGATGACTCGCTGTGGCAGCCTGCGGAAAGCCTGGATGAAGAGGTCGCGGTACTGGACTGGCATTGACGAACTGCGCACAAACGATCCCAAACTGAAGTAAATTACGCCAGATCTTGATCCTGTGATCCATGATTCCAATTCCTGTAAAAAAAGCCGTACTTTATCATCTTTTAATAAAAGAAATGCGCAGTGAAAGACAGGTGGATCAGTAGGAGTAACAACAAACCTGAGTCTCTGATGACAGAATGATTGATTATGGGCAGGACCACTGATATTGGTTAAGGTGGCATAACGGAATGATATGACCATGGATCAGGTAGTCAGGACAACTCACCTGAGGCAGAGGGTTGGCAGGACGACAGTGCATGGCGCCCACCTCCACCTGTGAGGGCAGGAGAGGCAGTGGTGTGTTTATAGAAAAGTGACTGTTGAGCAGCGATAAACTCACGTTCCTCTCCAGGTCCAACAACAGTGGCAGCTCCGGGAACTGAGCTGAGATCTGAGGAATACCACCAATACTTTACAGTTGAGCCTGGGAGCAGGTCTGGCATTGCATCAAAATATCAAGATTCTTCTGTTGCTCAAAGTAACATTAGCCTCCACTCACTATAGTAAAATTATAACTACACATTTATGAAGCAGAAAAATATTATATAGATGATTCTGCTCATTTCCTGACGATTATCGGCTGCACCAGTCTAGAGTACTGTCTGTGATTGCATGTTACTCACAGCTTTTTGTATCAGTGGCAAAATGGTCCATTTCCGCCAGTAAAGCGCATGTCTAATGTGTGAGAAAGTATTGTAGAAGCGATGCCAGATGTTCAAGGGTCTTGAGTGGTCCTGCAAGAAATGAGGAACGTAGGCTGGGTTAGGAACGTTGCCCAGAACCGAGCTCATGCGTGGTTCCATCCCTGACGTTGAAACGGTAATGAAGGGAACTTCGTGCAGGAAGGGATATGCAACCTGTGGAAGACCGAGTTCTGTTATCCACAGAAAATTAAATTTAACCAACACTTTCATATACGATTCCAGAATTTCCGTAACTCTTTTCAGTACACATAACATGGAGTTAGTCAGCAACAGATTTATCATCTTTCCTAATTCCAGGGTTTCTAGTAACATTTCTAAGGTACAAAACAGTCATCAACAAGTCCTCCAAGTAACAAATACAAATAAAATATTTATTTTCTGCAATATTCAGGTAATGTAGCTTACATATAATAAAATATTTTCAGGCACAAAGAAAGCCACTAGAATGTGGCACATTTCTGACATATGTTGGCTGATATGTTCACCATTACTCTAAACACTCAAAGCATGTCAAGGAAAGCGTTCACCTTTGTTCCTACGAACACTGTGTCTATGCACCTCCGAGATTTATGATTAAAGGTAATTATTGTCAAATGAATTACAGATTGTTTTCAGTCAAATAACATAGTGCGACTGACCTGAATTTCGACCCGAGTTGTCTAGTCAGCCTCTCTGGACGCTAGCTAAATTCTCAACACCCTAAACCAATAAACTACTGAGGAAGTGGTTTAGAGCGTCTAACATAAGAACATAAGATCATAAGAAAGAAGGAGCACTGCAACAGCCATACTGACCCATGCGGAGCAGCTCCATGTCCCCCCCCCCGGATTAGTCCAATGACCCACCCCCCGGATTATCCCAATGACCCACCCAGTCTGGTCATCCCCACTCAAGGATGGAGCACTGTACCAGACCCAGCAGCACAAGCTAGTCAGGTCCAACTCACACCCACCCACACCCACTCATGTATTTATCTAACCTTTTTTTAAAACTACACAACGTTTTAGCTT
Organism: Cherax quadricarinatus; assembly: GCF_038502225.1. Classification (NCBI taxonomy): domain Eukaryota; kingdom Metazoa; phylum Arthropoda; class Malacostraca; order Decapoda; family Parastacidae; genus Cherax; species Cherax quadricarinatus. The sequence continues at coordinate 18,847,759 of NC_091376.1, forward strand.
CAATAACTGTGCTTGGGAGCTTGTTCCACTCATCCACAACTCTATTACCAAACCAGTGCTTTCCTATATCCTTCCTGAATCTGAATTTTTCCAACTTGAAACCATTGCTGCGGGTCTTGTCTTGGCTGGAAATTTTCAGCACACTATTTACATCCCCTTTATTTATTCCTGTTTTCCATTTATACACCTCGATCATATCCCCCCTAATTCTACGCCTTTCGAGAGAGTGCAGATTCAGGGCCTTCAGTCTATCCTCATAGGGAAGATTTCTGATACATGGGATCATCTTTGTCATCCTCCTTTGTACGTTTTCCAGAGCATTCATATCCATTCTGTAAAACGGTGACCAGAACTGAGCAGCATAGTCTAAATGAGGCCTAACCAAGGATATATAGAGATGAAGAACAACATGAGGACTTCTATTATTTATACTTCTAGATATGAAGCCAAGAATTCTGTTAGCTTTATTGCGAACACTAATGCGCTGTTGTCTTGGTTTTAGGTTAGTGTTAACCAGAACTCCTAAATCCTTTTCGCAATCGGTAGTATTAAGATCTACATTATTTAGTTTATATGTGGCATGGTTATTTAACTGTCCAACATTTAGAACTTTGCATTTGTCAATATTAAACTACATCTGCCACTTCTCCGACAATTGCGTAAGTCTATTCAAATCATCCTGGAGTGCTCTAATGTCCTCGTTAGAATGAATTGGACGGCCTATTTTGGTGTCATCAGCAAATTTGCTTATGTCGCTATTTATTCCCTCATCTATGTCGTTTATGTAAATTGTGAACAACAACGGGCCCAACACTGACCCCTGAGGAACACCGCTTGTGACGTGCCCCCATTCTGATTTCTCCCCATTTATGCAAACTCTCTGCTGTCTATTTGTCAGCCATGCCTCTACCCAGGAAAATATTTCTCCTCCTATTCCGTGTGCCCTAATTTTTCTCAATAGCCTCTGGTTTGGAACTCTATCGAAAGCCTTACTGAAGTCCATGTACACAACATCATATTCATTACCATGATCTACCTTCTCAAACACCTAAGTGAAAAAAGTTAGTAAATTCGTAAGACATGAACGCCCCTTTGTAAAACCGTGTTGAGAATCATTAATCAATCTGTGCCTGTCAAGATGGCTACGAATTGCTTCGGCAATTATTGATTCCATAAATTTTCCCACTATGGAGGTAAGGCTTATTGGTCTATAGTTCAAGCAAAGGACCTCTCACCTGCTTTGTAAATAGGAATTACATTTGCCATTTTCCACTTATCAGGCATTATGCCAGTTTGTAGTGATATGTTAAAAAGATTAGCCAAAGGTATGCTAAGTTCCTCTTTACATTCCTTTAACGCCCTTGCGAACAGTTCATCAGGACCTGGGGATTTGTTAGGTTTCAGTTTTACGATTTGTCTGAGGACCATGTCACTAGTTACCGCAATCGTACATAGTTTATTATCATCCTTTTCTACGTAATCTATTATTTCAGGAATATAGCTAGTATTTTCCTGGGTGAAAACTGAGAGGAAGTAGGTATTTAGAATTTCACACATATCCTTATCACTGTCAGTGATCTGACAAGAGTTACTCTTAAGTTGGCCAATCTTGTCTCTAATCTTACTTCTGTATACCTGAAAGAACCCTTTTGGGTTAGTCTTTGAATCCCTTGCGACCTTAGCCTCATAATCTCTTTTTGCTTTTCTTATTCCTTTCTTTATTTCTCTCTTTAATTGAATATATTGAGTTCTTAACTGCCCATCCCCTCTTTTGATACGCCTATATATGCCTCTCTTTTGACCAATGAGCCGTTTTAATCTATTGTTCATCCATTTGGGATCATTTTTGTTAGATCTAATTTCCCTACTCGGAAAAAAATTTGTCTTGGCAGCTAGAACTATGCTCTGAAAAACGTCATATTGGCAACCAAGATCACCTACCTGACTCATAGTTAGGACATCCCAATTTAGCCCACCCAAGTAATTTTTCAGTCCCATGAAGTCGGCCAAGCGAAAATCTGGGACAGAGATTTCATTGCAGTTATCTGGGTAATTCCATGATATATTGAAGCTAAGTGATTTGCGATCACTTTCCCCAAGCTCATCATTAACCTCAAGATTATTAATTAGTGACTCTTTGTTGGCAAGAACCAAGTCAAGCAGATTGCTTCCTCTAGTTGGTTCTGTCACAACCTGTTCTAAAAAGCAATCCTGAACCGTATCAAGAAAGTCACTAGTCTCGTGATTTCCTGTCATATTGTTCTAATCAATTTGTCTAAAGTTAAAATCTCCCATTATCACAACATTTTCATATCAAGATGCCTTATGAGTTTCGTCCCATAACAGCTTACTGCACTCCCTATCAAGGTTTGGGGGTCTATAAATCACACCCAAAATCAATTTGTCACGACCCTCGAGAAACTGAAGCCAAACTGATTCTCTGTTCGATGTTTCTAATCTTATATCATGTCTAATTCAACAATTTAAATTTTCTCTGACATACATCGCCACACCACCACCCTTCCTGTTGACCCTATCAGTGTGGAATAGTTTATAAACCTGTATGTTGCATTCAGAAGGCATTTCTCTATCTTTCAGGTTGTACCAGGTCTCTGTTATACCAATAATATCTATATTACCTACACTTGCAAGTAATTTTAGCTCATCTATCTTATTTCTTAGACCCCTACTATTCGAGTCATTACTAGCAACTTTATTTTGAATATTGTCTTTTAAACATATCCCTGAGGTATCCCGGTAATAACTGCTGTTTTTCACTCTAATGCTGCAGCCTGATTATTTCCCACAAACACCCATACCTCTATAATCTATCAGTTTAAATTCTTAGACAAGTCATCAATTGCCCTCTCAATTGAATTGGCTAATGCAATCACTCCATCCCCAGAGAGATGAACCCCATCCCTTGCATACATATCACGTTTGCCAAAGAAAAGGTCCCAGTTATCAATGAATGGGATTGCAAGTTCCTTGCAGTACCTGTCCAGCCAGTGATTTATAACAATTGCCCTAGACATCCATTCATTGCCCACTCCCTTTCTAGGCAAGATGCTACATATGACTGGGATCCCTTCCTTAGAGCTACCTACTTCTATGGCTGACCTGTACTTACCCAGCAGCTGCTCTCTCCTGCCCTTCCCAATGTTATTACCCCCAGCACTAAGACAGATAATGGGCTTGTTCCATTACCTGCCATAATATTTTCCAACCTGTTGAAGGATCAGTAATAGAAGGAGAAGAGGGATTATAAATGTGTAAATTCAAGGATTATGTGGATGAAAAATAGGGGTCGGATGCAAAAAGTGGGCCATAGTAAGGATGTATGCGCCTGGAGAATAGAGGAGTGTAGAGGAGAGGGAGAGATTTTGGGAGATTTTAAGCGAATGTATAGGAACCTTTGAACTAAGTGAGAGAGTAATTGTGGTAGAGGGGAACCCTTGATTGAAATTTGTATAGATAAGGGCTTAGTTATAGGAAATACATATTTCAAGGAAAAGAGGATAAATAAGAATACAATATATGATGTAGGGCGTAATGACATTAGTTTGTTGGATTATGTATTGGTAGGTAAAAGACTGTTGAGTAGACTTCAGTGGTGACCTGTACTTTACTCAGTGGTGACCTGTACTTTACTCAGTGGTGACCTGTACTTTACTCAGTGGTGACCTGTACTTAACTCTGTGAAGAAGTGTCTTGTGTGCTCCCCGTGGTCAACCAAGATGCCCTCCATCGAGCAACTTTACCAGCAACTTAAGGAAGAATTGAGGGTAGCAAAGATGGAGATACGGCGATTAACCGAGGAAAACAAGAGGATTCGTAGTAGTCCTCCTGTTTCGAGTCCTCAGGTCAAGAAGGGATCGTGGTCAGTGGCTGGACAGCAGGGGACGACGAATGGAAAGCCAGAAACGATGAAGAAGAAAGAGACTGCTGTGGAAACTCCTGTGGAAACCTCCAAAGCATTCTCGGTTCTACCTGACGAATGTGAGTCGACTACTGGGACCGTCACGACGAACGACAACAAGGAAGGTAAGAATATTGTTGTTGTTGTGGATAGCCAGGTTAGATACATGGATAGGGCATCCTGCTTGAAGGACAGGAGTATGAGACAGAGTGTATGCTTTCCTGGGGCTGGGATGGAGGACATTGTTAGCCGGCTTGACAACATCATGAACGGTAATGGGATCAATCCTATTATTTGCCTCAGTGCTGGAGGCAATGATGTAGGCAAGCGTAGAAGTGAGGATTTAGTTAGAAAGTTCAGGACAGCTATAGACATAATTAGGAAGAAGGGGGGGGAGCCCTGTTATATGTGGGATTTTGCCAAGAAGAGGTGTTGGTAATGAATGGTTGTCCAGAGCAATTGGTATTAATTGTTGGCTGGATAAACACTGTAAGGTAATGCAGTACCATTCATTGACAACTGGGACAACTTCTATGGCCGAAATGACATGTATGCCAGGGATGGGGTTCACTTATCCAGGGCAGGTGTGGGTTTTCTTGCTAACTCAGTTGAGGGGGTTGTTAGGACTTTAAACTAGGATTAGTTAGAGGTATGGGTTTAGAAATGATAAATAATGAGTATGGATATATTTACTTATGCTCTGATATTAAGAATCTTAATAGTAACTGTCATGGAGTAACTCTGGGTAATGATAATTTCAGAAATTGTGTAAAAACAAAGATGAATAGGAAAAATGTGCAGAAGAAAAAATATATGATGGTATTTTATGCTAACAGTCGAAGAGCAAGAAATAAAATTAATGAACTACGTTTGGTAGCATGTGCTGGGAACTTTGATATCATTGCATTAACTGAAACGTGGTATGATTTAAAGAGTCGGAATATGGCTGCTGAGTGTAATATTCAGGGATTTAAGGTGTTCAATGTGGATAGATCTAATGGGAAGGGGGGAGGAGTTTCATTGTATGTTCGAGAAAATATTAATTGTTGCATAAAAACAGGTATAAAAATAGATGGAGCAGTGTTACAGTCTGTAACAGAGTCTGTTTGGGTAGAGTTCGTGGAGGGTCAAGAAAAACTAATTCTAGGTGTAATATACCGACCTCCAGGCTTGGATCACGATAGAGGGAGACTTCTTTGGGACGAAATTGTTAGGGCTTCTGGACACAGTAACATAGTCATAGTAGGGGACTTTAACTTTGGTCAAATTGACTGGAATTCTTTGACAGGTAATCTAGAGTCCAGTGACTTTTTGGAAACAGTTCAGGACTGTTTTCTGAAACAGAGCGTAACTGAGCCTACAAGGGGTAATAATTTGCTAGACCTAGTCTTGTCAAATAAGGAAACACTCGTGAGTAATCTGGAGATCACTGAATAGCTTGGCGCGAGTGATCACAAATCCATCACCTTTAGCATTAATTGGGAATGCAAGAATAATGATAATACAGTAACAATCCCTGATTTTCGTTCTGCCGATTATAATGGACTTAGGGAACATCTGTCTAATCTTGATTGGGGTTATCTAGCTAATGATTTTATTGAAGATAATCATACTTATGAATATGAAGGGATCTGCTTTTATGATTGTTTTCTTAATAATGTACACAGTGCCCAGAGTATATACATTTCCCAGAGAGAAATTAGGTCTAATAATAACGATCCCAAATGGGTTAACAGGAGGCTAAAGCATCTATTAGGGGAGAAAAAGGGAATTTACAGGCGCATCAGAAGAGGAGAGGTTAACCTTACTGACCAATATGTTCAGCTTAAAAGAGAAGTTAAAAAGGCGATTAGAAAGGCTAAACGTGACTATGAAATTAGAGTTGCTAATGAATCAAAGACTAATCCGAAGGGGTTCTTTCAAGTGTATAGGACGAAGGTGAAGGAAAAAGTAGGACCTCTGAAAACTGGGAATGGACAGCTGACGGATAATGTACTGGAAATGTGTTCCTTATTTAATGACTATTTTTTGTCAGTTTTTACACAGGAAGATGTAAATGAGATTCCAGTAATTAACAATTATTTAGTTCCTGATGAATTTAAGTTAACTAATATTACTGTCACGAGGGACATGGTTATTAAACAGATAGACAAACTGAAGCAAAATAAGTCCCCGGGACCCGATGAGATGTTTTCCAGGGTACTTAAGGAATGCAAGATGGAGCTTAGTCAGCCATTAACGAGTGTATTCAATGCGTCCATCCTTACCAGTGTTGTGCCAGAGTTGTGGAAGATGGCTAATGTGGTTCCTATATTCAAATCTGGGGATAAGTCCACTCCTTCAAATTACCGTCCAATAAGCCTGACATCTATAGTGGGCAAGTTATTAGAATCAATTATGTGATAAATGGTTTTGAAAACCGACAAGTTGAAGAATTGAGACACTTATGCAACACATGGGAATCTTTATAAGATTCCCATGTGTTGCATAAGTGTCTCAATTCTTCAGAATCAATTATAGCTAACATTATCAGAAGTCACCTTGAAGAGCATAACTTGATAAATGAATCTCAGCATGGATTCACGAGAGGTCGTTCCTGCCTGACAAACTTACTGACGTTCTTCAATAGAACATTTGAGGCAGTTGACAGTGATAAGGAATATGATATTGTTTATTTGGATTTTAGTAAAGCCTTCGATAGAGTACCTCACAAGAGACTCTTAAGAAAAGTGGCAGCTCATGGTATAGGAGGTAAAGTTCTAGCATGGATTGAGGCATGGCTTACCAATAGAAAGCAGAGAGTTACCATTAATGGAGTGAAATCTGAATGGGGATTAGTCACTAGTGGCGTTCCACAAGGATCAGTTTTAGGCCCTCTCTTGTTCATAATTTACATTAATGACCTTGATGAAGGGATTACGAGTGACATGAGTAAATTTGCTGATGATACAAAGATAGGCCATATAATTCACTCTGAGGAGGATATCAATGAACTCCAGGACGATTTAGACAAATTAATGTCTTGGTCTGAAAAATGGCAAATGAAGTTCAATGTGGATAAGTGTAAGGTACTTGCCCTTGGTAATGAAAATAACCCTCGAAGCTATAATCTAGGTGAAGTAGAGCTTGATCATACAGAATGTGAAAAAGACTTGGGAGTCATTGTAAGCAGAAATCTAAAGCCAAGACAGCAGTGCCTTAGTGTGCGCAACAAGGCCAACAGATTACTTGGATTTATCTCAAGAAGTATAAGTAACAGAAGTCCAAAAGTTATTTTACAGCTCTATACCTCACTAGTGAGGCCTCATTTGGATTATGCTGCTCAGTTTTGGTCCCCTTACTACAGGATGGATATAGACTCATTAGAGAACATACAGAGAAGAATGACTAAAATGATTTACTGTGTAAGAAACTTCCCGTATGAAGATAGACTCAAAGCCTTAAATCTCCACTCTCTGGAGAGGCGTAGAATGAGGGGAGATATCATTGAAGTGTATAAGTGGATGACGGGCATAAACAAGGGAAATATTAATAAAGTACTGAGGGTGTCGAACCAGGTAAGAACCAGGAATAATTGATTTAAGTTGGATAAATTTAGATTTAGAAAGGACATAGGTAAGTACTGGTTTTCTAACAGAGTTGTAGATGCGTGGAACAGTCTTCCCAGTGGGGTGATAGAGGCTAGGACCTTGGGTAGCTTTAAGAAGAGACTGGACAAATATATGAGTGGGAGGGGCTGGGTTTGATTGGTGTCATTGAGTATGGGAGTTATTTCTTGGGAAGCTTTAGATAGTAGTCGTTTTGATAAGGACCTGCCTCGCATGGGCCAGTAGGCCTTCTGCAGTGTTCCTCAATTCTTATGTTCTTATGTTCTTATGTACATGTCTGTAAAGGGGCCACAGATACATCAGGTCACTTTTTTGTTGTAGCTACTGTGAGAGAAAAAGGTAGATGAGATACAAGGAAAAGAGAAGCAGCAAGTAAGAGAGAGGTGAAGGTGTATAAACTAAAAGAAGAGGCAGTTAGGATAAGATATGAACATTAAAATGGTATAAAATACCGACAGGTTGTTAGGTAAGACACATATGCAACAGTTAGGTATCTTTATTTCGAAACGTTTCGCCTACACAGTAGGCTTCTTCAGTCGAGTACAGAAAAGTTGATAGAAGCAGAAGATACTTGAAGACGATGTAATCAGTCCATCACCCTTAAAGTTTTGAGGTGGTCAGTCCCTCAGTCTGGAGAAGAGCATTGTTCCGTTGTCTGAAACAATATGAAGTTGAAGTGACAGAATGGGGCCTTTTATAGGGCCAGGAGGTGAGACGTGGGTTGCTTAGGGAGGGCAGGTCCCTCTCAAACCCAGCCGTTCTCACTAGTAGAGGTTGTCAAGTTGATAGTCTGTACCAAGATACCCATTTGTTGCAGTGTCTGACAGAATGAACATTAAAATGGTATAAAATACCGACAGGTTGTTAGGTAAGACACATATGCAACAGTTAGGTATCTTTATTTCGAAACGTTTCGCATACACAGTAGGCTTCTTCAGTCGAGTACAGAAAAGTAGATAGAAGCAGAAGATACTTGAAGACGATGTAATCAGTCCATCACCCTTAAAGTTTTGAGGTGGTCAGTCCCTCAGTCTGGAGAAGAGCATTGTTCCGTTGTCTGAAACAATATGAAGTTGAAGTGACAGAATGGGGCCTTTTATAGGGCCAGGAGGTGAGACGTGGGTTGCTTAGGGAGGGCAGGTCCCTCTCAAACCCAGCCGTTCTCACTAGTAGAGGTTGTCAAGTTGATGGTCTGTACCAAGATACCCTTGTGTTGCAGTGTCTGACAGAATGAACATTAAAATGGTATAAAATACTCGACTGAAGAAGCCTACTGTGTAGGCGAAACGTTTCGAAATAAAGATACCTAACTGTTGCATATGTGTCTTACCTAACAACCTGTCGGTATTTTATACCATTTTAATGTTCATTCTGTCAGACACTGCAACACAAGGGTATCTTGGTACAGACTATCAACTTGACAACCTCTACTAGTGAGAACGGCTGGGTTTGAGAGGGACCTGCCCTCCCTAAGCAACCCACGTCTCACCTCCTGGCCCTATAAAAGGCCCCATTCTGTCACTTCAACTTCATATTGTTTCAGACAACGGAACAATGCTCTTCTCCAGACTGAGGGACTGACCACCTCAAAACTTTAAGGGTGATGGACTGATTACATCGTCTTCAAGTATCTTCTGCTTCTATCAACTTTTCTGTACTCGACTGAAGAAGCCTACTGTGTAGGCGAAACGTTTCGAAATAAAGATTCCTAACTGTTGCATATGTGTCTTACCTAACAGGATAAGATATAAACAACTATTGGAGGATAGATGGGCTAGTGAGAGTATAGGTAATGGGGTCGAAAATATATGGGGTAGATTTAAGAATGTAGTGTTAGAGTGTCCAGCAGAAGTTTGTGGTTACAGGAAAGTGCGTGTTCAAAGGAAGAAGAGTGACTGGTGGAATGATGATGTAAAGAGAGTAATAAGGGAGAAAAAGATAGCATATGAGAGGTTTTTACAAAGTTTAAGTGATGCACATAGAGGAGAGTATAGTGAGAGAAAAAGAGAGGTTAAGAGAGTGGTGAAACAATGTAAACAGAGAGCAAATGAGAGAGTGGGTGAGATGTTATCAACAAATTTTGTTGAAAATAAGAAAAAGTTTTGAAGTGAGATTAATAAGTTGAGGAAGCCTAGAGAACAAATGGATTTGACAGTTAAAAATAGGAGAGGAAAGTTATTAAATAGAGTGTTAGACGGAGAGAATATTTTGAGGAATTGTTAAATGTTGATGAAGATAGGGAGTGATTTTGTATATAGGACAAGGAGGAATATTATCTTGTAGGAGTGAAGAAGAGCCAGTTGTGAGTGTGGGGGAACTTTGTGAGGCAGTGGGTAGAATGAAAGGGAGTAAGGCAGCTTGGAATTGATGGGATAAAGATAGAAATGTTAAAAGCAGGTGGGGATATAGTTTTGGAGTAGTTGATGCTACTATTTAATAAATGTATGGATAAGAGTAAGTGTTATGACCAATTTCATAATGAGATTAATTTATATATGTATTATCCACTTAATATTATACTCGGGGTTTCTTTAATATTAGCTAAATTAAAGATTCCACTAGTTTATAATATTATCTGATTTAGGAATATACCCGGGTATGATATATACATATATATATATATATATATATATATATATATATATATATATATATATATATATATATATATATATATATATATATATATATATATATATATATATATATATATATATATATATATATATATATATATATATATATATATATATATATATATATATATATATATATATATTTATGTATTTTGAGTAATGTGTTGGGTAGGTAGGTAACAGCTGGCTAAGAGTTGAAACAAGATTTTTTTTTTTATTTTATTTAAAACAAATGACAGAAATATATTAAAAAGATAAACGACAAAAGATTACTGCACTAGAATCGCACTTAACCCGAGACCTAATAACGACACCATACAGTACAGTGGTAATACACACTCACACACACCACACCGTATGTTACATTGGTATTACACTCACACACAACACACCGTATATTACAGTGAATATACACTCACACACAACACACAGTATATTACAGTGATAATACACTCACACACAACACACCGTATATTACAGTGAATATACACTCACACACAACACACAGTATATTACAGTGATAATACACTCACACACAACACACCGTATATTACAGTGGTAATACACTCTCACACACAACACTATACATTACAGTGATATTGTTTTATTTGTTAAAGAACTTCTCTAACAAGGTTACATATTACCAAACATCAAACACTGGAAATTATGAAGATTGTACAATAAAACAGAGATAAAAAAAACAAACACGCACAATGACACACACAAGCACACACATTACACTACATGAGACTACATCAGGCACATACTAGGTGAGGTTTCTGCCTGTCAACACACACGTTACACTACATGAGACTACATCAGGCACATACTAGGTGAGGTTTCTGCCTGTCAAACACGTATGCAAGACTAAATCTAAGATCTCAGGTGCTTAACAGAGCACCACGATACTCAAAACATTAATATTGGCGAATATCACGAGATCTTAACATACATAGGTATTTAGTATTCAAAGAAGGAAACGGGATAATACTAAAAGTCACTATAAAAACATCCAATATAACAAAACAAAACGACGATGTGATATTTTACATCTCAGCAAAACAAAGAAAAATAATGCAACTAGTTACATGTAATATAATATTACTGAAAAGCACACTGTAACACAGCATAAAATATAACATAAAATAAAAACCAATTGCTTATGCTAGGAAACACTTTTTACCACTTACAATTGAATCAAAAACAGTAAAGACACCTATAACATATTTGAGTCTCATTGAAAATTTTCATCATAAAGTCCTTGAAATGATTTATACATGATAAAATATGCAATCGTTGTGCTACACCTTTCTAAATGATAACTGTGTAGTTCCTGAAACCCTCGGGGTAATAACCCTATTGCCTCTAGATATCAAAACTCAATTATACATCCATATAAACAGCTCTCCATGCTCACACCCAAGTCTAGGAAAATAGCCCATTTTGCAAATCCCATAAATCCCTTAATGTGAAATTTCGATAACCCTCACTAAAATCTTTCTCCCATCTTCCTCCATACACCCCTTTATTTCTACACTGTGTCCTATAAAAAGTTGCTGCCAATGCATTAATTCTTGCACGCACGTCCGGCTCCCTCATAGCCCACATCATGTATATATAATCCGTAATCATATACCCAATCGCATTCTCAACCCTTTTATTCACCCCAGTTATATCTAAACTTAAAACTCTCAAAACCTGCAAACCCCCTCCCCCCACTAACCTTAAAACCTTACCCATCCAAACCCTTATAAGTTCAATACAATCGCAAAAATATACCGTATGATAAATAGTCGCCAATCCTCCACAATCCTTGCATTCCCCATCCTCTCGTATTCTCTTATAGAATAAAACCATTCCTGACGGCAAGATTCCATGTAAAAATCTATACATAACTTCTCTGACTTTAGGTTTTAAACGCAATTTGTTTAAACGCCACCAAATATTACGCCAATCATACATCGGATAAACTCCTTCTACCGCCGCTACCACAGCCTTACCATCTACCCTATCAAGATTTCTCAATTTAATTTGTGAGTGATCCCTCACGTTTATGAAGACCCGTAACATTGCCTCACCTATCATGAACTCCCGACCCCCCCACCACCGTCGCATATCCTGATGTATCCTATGAAGACCGTCTTCTTTCGCCCCCCCCCCCCTCCCGCTTATAACTATGTTTTAAATACATACTTATTATCCTCTTTTCGACATCTATAAGACCCAGCCCTCCACGGCCAACCGGGAGTGTGACAACCGCTCTACTTAACCATTCGCTCCCTGTTCCCCAAATGAATCTAAAAACACTTTTTTGTAACCTTTTTAATTCACAACGAAGTATCGGAAATATTACCGTAACATGCCATAGTTTACTATATAATAGCACATTCGTTGTTATCACCCTTTGTTGCAAACTTAAATTAGCAGCTCTTAACCCACTAAGACGCTTCAGAACACTATCAACGATACGCACGGAATTTATTTGTTGTGCTGACTTGATATCATTTACATAAACGATCCCACATATCTTTATTTGGTCCACCCTTTCCCACCTTTCAGCTACCATTCCTTCCTCACGCGACCCTTTTCCAAGATTCATATACTTTGTTTTCCCCATGTTGATCGTCATGCCAGTAGCCTTTTCAAAAACTTTCACTAACTTTTCTACCCGAATCAAATCCATGTTTTCTCTCACCAAAATCGTCGTGTCGTCGACATATCCAACAATGCCCGCTCCCCCACCCCTTACATTACCCATCCCATTTGCTTCCAATAAAACCCTTATCCCTCTATAAAAGGGATCTTGAAAACAAGCAAAAAAAATTTGTGAAAGGGGACAACCTTGACGCAAACCCCTTCCCATATGAATTCGATCTCCCAACCTCCCATTCACCTGCACACGCAAAGATGCCTCTTGATACATTAATTTGGCCCATGATATAATTTCCGCCCCAAACCCCTGCCATCTCATTATCTTCCATAACGTCTCCCGTTCCACACTATCATATGCCGCCTCCCAATCTATAGCCAATACCCCCCCCTCCCAATCTTACTCTTTCTTCAATAAAACTTCTAATCATACCGTGACCTTCATACATAGACCTGCCCGGCACCCCATATTGTCCCTTGTCAATCACTTTGCCCAGGACTTTTTTTATTCTGTTGGCCAAGATCCTTCCAAAAATTTTATAGTCCCCACATAATAACGAGATTGCACGATAATCTTTAACCGTTAATGGCTCGCCTTTAGGAACTAGGACGACCACAGCCAACCTTTGTTGTTCCCCTAAAACCCCATCCCACTTCATGATATTGAATAAACGTACCAAAAACCCCTTTAAAACGTTCCAATTTTGAATATAAAAGTCGCTGGGCAACCCATCTATTCCTGGCGCCTTACCCAATTGCGCCCCAGATAAAGCCTCCCAAGTCTCACACTCCGTTATCGGCCCTCCCAACATCAAACGATCATGCTCCGTCAGCTCACAACCCACAAACCTACCGATTGACTGCAATGCAATTTCACTTATTCCAACACTTTGCGTTTTCAATTTAACCCAAGCATCAATATACCCACTCATACCCTCCGTCGTCGTCAACACCTGATTCACTCTATACCCCTGCATACCTACCTGGACATTCAACCCCATTAACTCCATTGCTTTGCGACGTCTGTGTTGATTCCTCAACACACACGCCGACGGCCGATCTCCCCACAAAACCTCTTCAATTCCACCCTTAAGCCTTTCCCCATCAAACCTTTCATTTTGTAAATTTCGTAGTTGCTCCTTAATTCGTTCAATTTCTGTAACAGGATAATTAGCATTCGCTTGTACATAGCAGTCGCGCAACTGCCCCTCTAAATATCGTTGGAAACCATACTGTAACTGATTATATCTCACTCCCTGACTAATATAAAATTCCTTAATTCGCTTTTTGGCTATCATTTCCCACCAATTAACCAAAGCCACATCTCCAGGTGCTTCAACGACAAGGCGTTCCCACATATGCCCAAAAGACAAACGACTTTCCTCTCTCTTCAATAACTTTACATTTAATTTCCAAAATGACGGACCCCTTCTAGGCACACCCTCAATATCTACATCCATTACAACTTCTCTATGATCCGAAAAAAAAAACATTTATCACACTCACTCTCCGCACTGTAACCGCACTAGACACGTACATTCTATCTAATCTCGCCGCATAATCTCGTCTAATGAAAGTATGCTCCACATTGCCACCCCCCCCACACACATCCATTAAACCCACACTCGTCAATAAATCTCCCAGGAACCCCAAGCAACAACCCGCTCCTCGTGGCTCCACGTCTTTTCGTCGTATTACACAATTCCAGTCGCCCCCTATTATCGCTACATTTGGTAAACTACGTAGATGATATACTAATACATCTTGTACAAAATGAGTTTTAAGTCGTACATCTCCCTCGGCCGGCCCATATACACCTACAAAACTTATATGTACTCTACCCCATAAACCATCCACCCTAATCACTCTCCCCTCCCCCCTTTCACTATGGCGTACTACATACGGGCTATTTTCCTTTACCAGAATGGCGACGCCTCCTTTTAACCTCGTCGCATATTCCATATACACATCGTAACCATCTAATTCTAACTCATATCCAATTCTGTAATTGTGTTCTTGGATAAATACCACATCCACATCTAGACGCACCAAAAATTCATTAAACCACTTTCGCTTCCGCTCAGATCTCAAACCGTTAATATTTATTGTCAAAACCTTAAAGTCAATTAATGGGATTTTCCTTTGGTTCTAGGTATAGACTTTTCACTTATACATTTTACACCTCTATCCCTCTCCCCTTTTTTGGGAATCACCTTGATAAACTCTTGTTTCGTGGATTCACTGTTCCCTTTCCTCTGTACATCCGCCCAAGACTTTTTCCCTGGCCTTTGGGCAGGAGTAAGCACGTCGTCTGAGTCTGGTGGGGTCGCAGTTCGCTTTCGCGTCCTACCCTCCACCTGCATTGGGATTTCTTTAGTACTATCATGATGCACCTCCACTTCTGCTATATTTACCATCATACCATGCGACACCCCAGACTCAATGCTTTCATCCGTCGCCTCACCATGATGCTCAACCGATCCCAAATTTGCACCTGGTTCCTCCACACGGTTGACGATCGACTCGTCTAACAATACATCCAGTGCCTTCACTGAAGACGCCGCTACATCCTCGTCCCCCATAGTGGGCAGAGTCTCTTCAAATACTTTATTTATGTCCAGTGACGGTGATTCTTCTCGCTGTTTTGCATCCTCCAAAGCATTCTCCTGCGCTTTTTCTACCTCTTCACTCCAAGATGTCCGTTTTCGAGACGGGTGAGCATAAGACTGTTCTCGTCCCTCAACTTCCTCGACCTCTTCCGGTTGTTGCTGTTGCGATATTTGGAGATTCCCACGACGCTTACCACACTGTGCCGCTATGTGGTCATACGACCCACACAGCCGACACGTACGACGTTGCCCCGCATATGTTACATATACTTGAGTTCGAAATGCTTGCAACATAATATAGGACGGTATGGGATGGCGTAAGGTCATTTTGACTGAATATGTTCCCTCCAAACTTCCAGCATAAGGTCCAGCGGCCCACCGACCTGCAGAGGCCATATGAACCGTACCATAATTACGTAGTTCATCTTTTATAACAAATTCATTCGCCTCAAAAGGCACATTCCTTATTTTAACCCATGTGTAGTGTCGTGATACATCATGTAGACGTACTGATACAGCTGAATTGACGGCTATAATGGTCTCTTGATACTTATCCACCACCGCTTCATAAACATTTGCTGACGTCATTTTAACGAAGATCCGTGTCGTCCCATTAAGTGCTACACCACATATCTCTTCATTTGCGATACCGTAGGTATCACGGATAATCGCCGGTAGTAACAAGTCCATCGTGGCTCCAGTGACAGCCCCACGGGTCAACTCAACGCAAACAGTGTTGATGCGCCTGTAGCTCTGCAGCGCCATGTTGGTAAATGAGCAGCGCACGTCCTCACTTCTCAATGGTTGTGACGAACTGACACAAGATATGTCCTTGGAGGGTAGTTTAGCCTACTCTTCCCTCTCAACTTTGGAGAGTTGATGTCATGCAGGGATTAACTGTGTTAGCTCAGTCCGCTCTCTCTGCCGACTCAGTGTGCATTGACTGAGCTACCCGTCCAGTACTCCACCTTATTCTCACTTGGATAGAGAATTGTGTTGTAGAAACTCCTGAACCAGTTTGAGGTTTATTCTGAAGTGAAGTCTTCGGACAGTTACATATTGTTACCCTCAGTTTACGATGTGACGACCTGTGTCAAGCTTAGAACTTTGTGATATATTCCTTATGCCAGGGAGTTACTCAGTGAAAGTGTTAATTCTCAATGTATGTACCTGCGTACAAGTAATGTCACTATTGAGGAAGCAGTAATATTCCTCTGATCATTAACAAGTGTACTGACGATATTGACAGAGGGGGTCTATGATGTACATTCTATTTAAAAGTTTTCTTGTGCGAATGAAAGTTTCTGACAGTGATATTTAATAAATATTTGTGAATATTTAAAAAGTGTTTAAGCTTTTAAATAAAAAAAAGACTAAGAAAAGACTGAGTAACTATTATTTGTGCCTTACATTTCTAAGTTTGGAAGTATCTTCTAATTTGTATTGTTACGGTGTGCACTAACCTGGCTAAAGATTAAGATTCAAACCGTAACAAGTGGGGGCCTGTCCAGGATCTTTGAACTTCTTGACCTTGGTTCGTGACATATCACAGTTGGTGAAGGACTTGACTCCAGATACGCTGAAGACTTTACCACTACAACAATGCTGGCAAGTGGCTAGAAATTTGGGAGTTTCTTATAACAATCGTTATACAACGAGTACCGTCCATCCTATAATACAGAACATATTGTTTTGTCAGGCCTCTGACACTGTTCCAATGTTGGAATCGCATGGCAAGACACCCTCGGAGGAATCTTTGTCCCTAGGAGTAGCTCATTTGGTCGCTTCATTTGAAGGCCTCACTTTGGGAGCAGAGGCTATGTCTCGAGACAACGTGCCACCTGATTCGTGTAATGAGAGCCCATTAGCCAGCCCTGGTCATGTGAGGACGACCGGAGATAGAGCTCGTCCCAAGCTTCGCCTAGAGGGACACACTCCTCCCACTCCTATCACACTCGAACACTTTCAACGTCTGGAATATCTTATGAAGTTGCAAACAGAGCAACTGGAATCCCAGCGCCTGCTGTATAAAGAAGAGTTCAAGAGGGAAAACATCCGATTCGAGAGGCAAAAAGAGAAGGAAAAGAGTAAGTCGTCTGCTACTCCAACCTTGACCTTTGACCTGCACAGGGCTGCCTCATTAGTTCCCAGGTTTTGTGAAACAGACTTGGACACTTCGACACATTTGAGAATCAGTCACTAGGGATGAGATGGCCTCGTGAACATTGGGCTTCCTTACTTCACACCACACTTAAGGGTAAGGCTGTCATGTACTGCAGCTCTCCCGTATGACAAGTATGCAGATTACGAGGCAGTTAAGAAAATCATTTTAAAGGAGTATGACTTACTTCCTGTAAGTTATCAGCGCACCTTCCTCTCTCTACGAAGACTCCCCGGCCAAACCTGGGTAGAATTTGCCTGGCAAAAGAAGGTGGCTCTAGAGCGATGGCTGAGGTCATCTGGGTGTGATACTATTGAGCGTCTGATACAGTTGATCTTACAAGAAGAATTTCAGAACTCTCTGACGGGCGATGTACGCTCCATTGTCATCGAACACCAGACTGCAGATGTGTTGGCCTCTGCTTCTCTAGCTGATCACTTCGAGATAACCTCTCAATTAACAAAGGAAAAAGGGTCTAGAGAGAAAGCCAGGTTATGTTCTTCTAAGAGTCAGCTCTTCTCTCCTAGGAAAACGGATCAGCAGACCTCTCCTTCTCATTCAGCAAAAGCCTACTCGAGTGTCGTCCATGGTAATGGTAAAGGAAGACCATCTTATGAGATGGATACATCAAGAAGAGGCCCAACTTGCTCTTATTGCCAGAAACCAGGCCATTGGAGGTGCTCATGTTTCCAATTGAATCGAGACCGTAGGCGGTCAGGTTCGAAAACATTGCCTGTACAGATGATGTCTTCCTCAAAATCGAAGTGCCTAATTCCCTTCGAGTTGTTCGCAGACAAACTTTCGGAAGCCATGTTGCCTTACTTCTTTAAGGGTAAGGCTGGAATTACACAGGACCAAATGGTGGACATAGTATCCTATCGGGATACGGGAAGCTACCTGACCTTACTGAGAAAAGAAGTACTTCCTCTAAATGATGACACCTATATTAACCTGGATGTTCTGCTAGAAGGATACGGTGGCGCCATCACGAGAGTACCCCTTCATAAGGTGTATGTGAACATAGATTCATATCAAGGTGAAGCTGTTGCGGGCCTTTCTGATACTGATTTTCCCATTAAGAGTGTGGATCTATTGGTGGGTAATGAGTTAGGAAGAGGAGGAATTTGCCGAGAACCTTGTGTTATAGAGAAGTTCTCTGGAGAGAATTACGCCATTGAAGGGTGTAAGGAAGATCTTCGTCTATTCCCTCTTACAGCTATAACAAGGGCTATGGGTAAAAATTTGAAACCACTGCCTACTCCTGATGAACCCTCAGATTGGGGTTTGGATGCTCTGTTCAGTGCCGATGATCAACCCAAAGTCGAAAATCAGCCTCCAAAATCCCAAGTGGTAGATTTTTCCCCATTACAGAGTAACGACTTTAATCGGGAAAATTTAGTGAAAGAACAGCTTCAAGACCCGTCGTTGAAACAGGCAAGTGATCAAGCGCTTACTGAGATGGAAGCTGCGGGTAAGGAAGAATGTTTTTATTACTCTGACGGTATCCTGATGAAGAAATTTCCGTCGACTTCAGTTAATTCATGTCTCAAGCCAAAACAGCTTTTGGTTTTACCTGTCAGATTTCGGGAGTTAGTGTTGGAAGTGGCACATTCTAGCCCCATGGGCGGACATTTGGGAATAAGAAATACTGTAGGAAAATTAGCCCGATATTTCTTCTGGCCCAAGATGAAGGATACCATGACTGAGTACTTGAGAAACTGCTATTTGCCAGCTCATTGGAAAGCCTGCACAAAAGCCTCCTCCTGCGCCCCTCTTACCTATTGCCGTAGAAGGCGAACCCTTCTCTTGGCCCGTAGTAGACTGTGTGGGACCTCTCCCAAAAACTAGGCTTGGCAACCATCTTCTTACTATAATGGATACGACTACTCGGTATCCTGAGGCTGTGCCCCTATGCAAGATTAGTGCTAAGGCTATTGTGAGAGTTCTATTTAGATTCTTCATACAGTTCGGATTCCCTAAGGAGATTCAATCTGACAGAGGGACGAATTTCACATCAAAGATTTTCCGTGAAGCTATGTCCAGGGTCGGAGTTAAACCCATTGTTTCAACAGCATATAGACCCCAAACCCAGGATGTCATTGAGGGGTTTCACCAAACCCTTAAGATCATGATGAGGGCATACTGTGAGCAGTTCTCAAAAGACTGGGATGAAGGTATTCCTTTCCTCCTTAGGATATAGTCCTTTTGAGCTTATTTATGGCCATGCAGTCAGAGGACCATTAGTAATGCTAAAGGACGTATGGTCTGGGAAAGTGGAGCCTTCTTTATGTTTGTCTCCCACGGCCATGCAAGAACACTTGGTTTTTACTCGGCAATTGGCAGCTGACAACTTCAGACAAGCTCAAAACCATATGAAACAACGTTATGACAAGACTGCTGTTGAGAGTTCATTAAATGTGGGAGACAAAGTGTTAGCTTTAAAGCCGGTGCCAGGCCATACCTTGCAACCCAAGTATGAGGGTACAATGGAGGTGATAAAGAAGTTGAGTAAGGTAAATTATGTGGTAAGAACACCAGGAAGAAGAAAGTCTACTCGAACTTACCATATAAATCAGCTAAAGAAATACTACGAAGGGCTTGTCCCTGTGGCTGCGGTGAGGACACAAGAAGGTGACCCAAGTAAAGAAGATTGTTCACGTGGAGTAGAGATAAGACTGAAAAACTCGGAAATAATGGAAACCTTACATAATTATCTCGGTAACTTAGAAAAGGAAAGAGCAAGTGAAATCCGAGACTTGGTTTACACCTATAGAAGTCTCTTTGGAGATATCCCCAGACAGTGCACCATGGGGATCCATGATGTGGATGTGCAAGGAGCTGCTCCGGTTAAACAAGCTCTGTATAGTCAGCCCAGTAAAGAATAAAGTTCTGAGGGAGGAAATAAGTTTCCTGTTGAATCATGGTTTGATTGAACATAGCAAGAGCCCTTGGGCTTCACCGTGTGTCCTTGTACCCAAGTCGGACGGTTCATTTAGAATGTGTACCGACTATCGAAGAATAAATTCCCTAACGGTGCCTGATGGATTCCCCCTTCCTAGGGTTGACGACCTAATAGACAGCATCTCCAGTGCTAAGTATGTCAGTCGTTTGGACCTCCTGCGTGGTTATTATCAGGAGCCGTTATCGCCACGAGCGCAGATTTCTTCTTTCACCGTGCCTGGAGGCTGTTTAACTACAGGGTGATGCCCTTCGGGCTCTACAACGCAGCCTCGACCTTCCAGAGGCTTATGAATCAGCTGACGTATGAGTTGGAAAGAACGGAAGCCTACCTAGATGATCTCGTAGTATTCAGCGATGACTGGCCTCAACACCTGATTCGGCTGGAAGCGCTCTTGAAAAGGCTGGATGAACACAATTTTACCGTCAACCTTGCCAAGTGTGAGTTTGGTCAGGCCCAGATCAAATATCTCGGATTTAACCCTTTGACTGTTTCCGACGTATAAATACGTCTTACAAGCCAATGTTTCTGACGTATTTATACGCACAAATTCTAGCGGCTTCAAATCGCGCGCCAAAGGCCTGGTAGGCCTACACGGGAGAGAATGGGTCTCAGTGGTCGGTGTGCACCCTGTGAAAAAAATCTGGGACCTAGCGGTGCATTGTGGGAACGCCATGTTGTCAGTCCATTTTCACCATGCCTCTCGGTAAGAAGTTCCTCACTCCTCGGCGGATTGGAGGTCTTTTGTTCCCAAGTGATAGCTCTAACAGCGATGAAAATGTCAGTGACAGTGAATTCAAGGGTTTTCAAGTGAGTGTTACCGAAAAAAGTGCCCAGGATAACGTAAATAGTGACGAAAACCCAGATGACCCACAACCTTCGACCTCTGGTGCTGTGCCGGCTTGTTCACATTCACCTTCGCCTGTACCAGGACGAAAGAGGAAACTATTTGGTCGTGTACAACACCCTGATGATAGCAGTGATAGTGATAGTGATAGTGATAGTGATTTCAAGGTCATTGAAAGCAGTTCTAGTGACAGTGAGAGTGAATATTCCCCAGTGAAGCGCCAGTATGTACGACGTAGCATGCGGTCTGGTAGTGTTTCATATGGAACATTAAAATGGTATAAAATACCGACAGGTTGTTAGGTAAGACACATATGCAACAGTTAGGTATCTTTATTGTGAAACGTTTCGCCTACACAGTAGGCTTCTTCAGTCAAGTACAGAAAGGTTGATAGAAGCAGAAGATACTTGAAGACGATGTAATCAGTCCATCACCCTTAAAGTTTTGAGGTGGTCAGTCCCTCAGTCTGGAGAAGAGCATTGTTCCATAGTATGAAACAATATGGGGAAGAAGTGACAGGATGGAGCTTTTATAGCGCCAAGAGGTGAGACGTAGGCCACTAGGAGAGGTAAAGAACTCAGATGTTGAAAGGTCAGGTCCCTCTCAAATCCAGCCCCTCTCACTAGTGGAAGTTGTCGAAGTTGATTGCAGGTCTGTACCAAGATACCCTTGTGTTGCAGTGTCTGACAGATTGAACATTAAAATGGTATAAAATACCGACAGGTTGTTAGGTAAGACACATATGCAACAGTTAGGTATCTTTATTGTGAAACGTTTCGCCTACACAGTAGGCTTCTTCAGTCAAGTACAGAAAGGTTGATAGAAGCAGAAGATACTTGAAGACGATGTAATCAGTCCATCACCCTTAAAGTTTTGAGGTGGTCAGTCCCTCAGTCTGGAGAAGAGCATTGTTCCATAGTATGAAACAATATGGGGAAGAAGTGACAGGATGGAGCTTTTATAGCGCCAAGAGGTGAGACGTAGGCCACTAGGAGAGGTAAAGAACTCAGATGTTGAAAGGTCAGGTCCCTCTCAAATCCAGCCCCTCTCACTAGTGGAAGTTGTCGAAGTTGATTGCAGGTCTGTACCAAGATACCCTTGTGTTGCAGTGTCTGACAGATTGAACATTAAAATGGTATAAAATACCGACAGGTTGTTAGGTAAGACACATATGCAACAGTTAGGTATCTTTATTGTGAAACGTTTCGCCTACACAGTAGGCTTCTTCAGTCAAGTACAGAAAGGTTGATAGAAGCAGAAGATACTTGAAGACGATGTAATCAGTCCATCACCCTTAAAGTTTTGAGGTGGGGCTGGATTTGAGAGGGACCTGACCTTTCAACATCTGAGTTCTTTACCTCTCCTAGTGGCCTACGTCTCACCTCTTGGCGCTATAAAAGCTCCATCCTGTCACTTCTTCCCCATATTGTTTCATACTATGGAACAATGCTCTTCTCCAGACTGAGGGACTGACCACCTCAAAACTTTAAGGGTGATGGACTGATTACATCGTCTTCAAGTATCTTCTGCTTCTATCAACCTTTCTGTACTTGACTGAAGAAGCCTACTGTGTAGGCGAAACGTTTCACAATAAAGATACCTAACTGTTGCATATGTGTCTTACCTAACAACCTGTCGGTATTTTATACCATTTTAATGTTCAATCTGTCAGACACTGCAACACAAGGGTATCTTGGTACAGACCTGCAATCAACTTCGACAACTTCCACTAGTGAGAGGGGCTGGATTTGAGAGGGACCTGACCTTTCAACATCTGAGTTCTTTACCTCTCCTAGTGGCCTACGTCTCACCTCTTGGCGCTATAAAAGCTCCATCCTGTCACTTCTTCCCAATATTGTTTCATACTATGGAACAATGCTCTTCTCCAGACTGAGGGACTGACCACCTCAAAACTTTAAGGGTGATGGACTGATTACATCGTCTTCAAGTATCTTCTGCTTCTATCAACCTTTCTGTACTTGACTGAAGAAGCCTACTGTGTAGGCGAAACGTTTCACAATAAAGATACCTAACTGTTGCATATGTGTCTTACCTAACAACCTGTCGGTATTTTATACCATTTTAATGTTCAATCTGTCAGACACTGCAACACAAGGGTATCTTGGTACAGATCTGCAATCAACTTCGACAACTTCCACTAGTGAGAGGGGCTGGATTTGAGAGGGACCTGACCTTTCAACATCTGAGTTCTTTACCTCTCCTAGTGGCCTACGTCTCACCTCTTGGCGCTATAAAAGCTCCATCCTGTCACTTCTTCCCCATATTGTTTCATACTATGGAACAATGCTCTTCTCCAGACTGAGGGACTGACCACCTCAAAACTTTAAGGGTGATGGACTGATTACATCGTCTTCAAGTATCTTCTGCTTCTATCAACCTTTCTGTACTTGACTGAAGAAGCCTACTGTGTAGGCGAAACGTTTCACAATAAAGATACCTAACTGTTGCATATGTGTCTTACCTAACAACCTGTCGGTATTTTATACCATTTTAATGTTCAATCTGTCAGACACTGCAACACAAGGGTATCTTGGTACAGACCTGCAATCAACTTCGACAACTTCCACTAGTGAGAGGGGCTGGATTTGAGAGGGACCTGACCTTTCAACATCTGAGTTCTTTACCTCTCCTAGTGGCCTACGTCTCACCTCTTGGCGCTATAAAAGCTCCATCCTGTCACTTCTTCCCCATATTGTTTCATACTATGGAACAATGCTCTTCTCCAGACTGAGGGACTGACCACCTCAAAACTTTAAGGGTGATGGACTGATTACATCGTCTTCAAGTATCTTCTGCTTCTATCAACCTTTCTGTACTTGACTGAAGAAGCCTACTGTGTAGGCGAAACGTTTCACAATAAAGATACCTAACTGTTGCATATGTGTCTTACCTAACAACAGTGTTTCATATGTTGTTCCAAGGGGAAGGAGAAACTCTGGGAGCACATCCCGTGGCCCAACACCACGACCTGATAGTGAAGATGACGATATTGTAACGATGGGTATGAATGGTGACAGTGAGGGAGGAGGCAGTGGTGGTGATAGTGAGGGTGGCACGGCCCATGTGGCACCATCACCGGGCCACGCTACTAGCCACGCGGCTGACTCAGCAGAACAACCAGCCTCACCCTACCCCACACTGCCACAACCTGCACCACCACAACCTGCACAGCCACAACCACGGTACAATATCCAGACCCCACCAGCAGACCGCATCTGGGATTGGCAGGACGGTGACGAGTTTGTTCCCAGTCCCCATGACTTTGATGAAACACAAAGTGGAATAAAGCCATCTTGTCCACTTGGGAACAATGCCAGTGAACTGGACTGCTTTGAGTTATTCTTCGATGAACCCCTGATGGACATCATTGTCAGGGAAACCAACACATACTGTGAATACACCATGGCAAATACAATTCTCTCACCAAAATCACGGCTACACAAGTGGAAGGAGACAACTGTGGCAGAGATGTACCTGTTTTTTGCCACAATAATGCTTATGCCACATGTGTATAAGCACACTGTCACCACATACTGGACAACAGATCGCCTGATTTCAACTCCAGGTTTTAGTGACATTATAGGTGTCAATCGTTTCCTGATACTGTTGCGTATGTTACACTTTTCAGACAAAACCAGGCCTGACAGAAGCGACAGGTTATATAAGATAAGAAATGTGTTTATGTACCTGAAACAAAAGTGCTGCATGTATTTTTATCCCTTCAGGAAGCTTGTTATTGATGAGTCCTTGATTTTATTCAAAGGAAGACTCTCATTCAAGCAATATATACCAAGCAAGAGGAAACGCTTTGGTATAAAGCTATTTGTACTGTGTGATTGCAGAAGTGGTCTTGTTTTAGATATTATTGTGTACACTGGCAGTAATACTTTGAGAGATACCATGAAGTTATTGGGTATCTCTGGTGATGTGGTTCGAACAATGATGGAACCATATCTTGGTATGGGGCATATGTTATTTACTGATAACTGGTACACAAGCCCCTTACTCAGTGATTTCTTGCGAGTGAACTTGACAGACGTGTGTGGCACAGTGCGTGGTAATCGCAAACATATGCCAAGGTTCGACGCTGGCACTCGCAGAGGTGAGGTGCAAGCCTTTGCTGCCAATGACATCATGGCATTTCGGTGGCATGACAAACGTGATGTCACATTGTTGACATCAGTTCACACAAACGAAATGGTACCCAGTGGCAGGGACAACAGAGAGACCAATGAACCCATTCTAAAGCCTGCAGCTGTCATGGACTACAACCTCAATATGCGCTTAGTGGACAAATGTGACATGCAGATTGGGTTTGCAGACTGTGTACGCAAGAGTTATAAGTGGTATATCAAACTTTTTTTCCATCTTGTTGATATCTCTATGCTAAATGCTTATAACATATACAAGTTGAAGACCAACAAAACACCAAAATATGGTGAATTTTGCCTGTCAGTAATCAGACAAATAATTGCAAAGTACAAAGGAGCAACTCCTGCAATAGACCAGCGCCCACAGACGTCATCTCGTTTGAGGCCTGGTGATCACTACCCCATACAACTGCCTCCTACTACTGCCAAGAAAAATGCTCAGAAGAGGTGTTATGTATGTATGCATACCACAAAACGCCCACAAACACGCAGAGACACTCGTTTTATGTGTGAGGAGTGTGAAGTGCCCCTCTGCATATACCCATGTTTCAAAGAGTTCCACAAGCTGCAGCAGTTCTAGGAACGTGCTTAGTGACTGTACATATGTATATATATTATGGAACAATAGTAATAAACATTGTTTTGTATTGTTTGTTTGTGTAAACAAAGTGTATACACAAACTAATAGTGATAAAGTTTGTTCTGTTATTGTGTTGTAAATAATGAGTGTATATTTGAACAATGCACCTTACATTGGTCTCACAGGCCACATAAGTTACCTGGAAAAGAAAAATATTGAAAAATGCAAGAAACCTTTGAATTAGAGTAAATAAAAGAATACCGGGTGGGCGGCAGTCGCCGCTGTTGCCATACGCACGTCGATTTCTGCAAACTTTGCGGCTCTATATCTCGGTAAGTACTGATGGCAAAAATTTTTTTTTAGGCTTAAAACACTAGCAAAATTATTCCTAACATTTTCATAAGAAAAAATAATTTTTTTTTTCGAATATTTGGCGACATAGAATGACAGTTTCAGAGAGGGCCCTGAAACAGTCAAAGGGTTAATATAGGACAAGGCACGGTTGCCCCCGTCAATGCGAAGATTCTTGATATTATGGATTTTCCTGCTCCGCAAGACGAGAAAGGTGTAGAGAGGTTCCTAGGGATGGCCGGTTACTACCGCCGGTTTTGCCCTAATTTTTCGCAAGTGGCAGCGCCCCTGTTTGAACTTACAAGTTCTAAAGTTCCTTTTAAATGGACGGCTACAAGTGAGTTAGCCTTTACTCGTCTAAAGCGTCTACTTGGTTCCTCTCCAGTTCTACAGAGTCCGGTGTTCGACGCTCCCTTTACTTTAAAAGTGGATGCCAGCGAGTATGCAGTCGGTGCTGTTCTTCTACAACCTTCCTCCTCTTCTGATCTTTTACACCCAGTCTGTTATTTTTCTGCAAAATTGAAACCCCATCAATTAAGTTATGCAACCGTTGAAAAGGAGGCACTAGCACTGGTCTTAGCCTTGGAATACTTGAGGTCTATGTCGGGACTACCCCTCATTAAATTAGAGTAAAAACAGATCATAATCCCTTAACCTTTTTAAACACCATGAAGGCTAAGAATGCTAGAATACAAAGATGGTCCCTTAGGATACAACCTTTCTCTATAAGTATTAACCACATTAGAGGAGCTGATAACATGATTGCTGACGCTCTGTCCCGTCCTTAAGACATGTTATTAAATTTGAGTTTACAAAAGGGGGGATTTATGGTACATTTTTATAGAGATGTATTTGTTTAATGCATTTTCTTAATACTATTTGTTTACTTAGAGTTATCTGATTTTTGTAACCACTGAGGAGACCTGTCACGTAAGCCACCATATGGTATCCAGAACTTGTTTCTGCGGTGGCAGTCTCCTGTTGTCTTACCCTGACTTCTCCTGCTACCAAGGGTCACTTAAGACCTCTTTATGGGAAACACCTCTTCTACCAGAAGCTCTGGTTACGTGGTGTCTACACATACGTGGTTTGGCGACAAAAGACTTTTAATTTTCTTATTGGAGAAGCAACATTTGTCATCAGGGTCTTTGTCAGAGGAATGAAATGTATTCTGGTTTATATTCTATTTTTGAAGTCCTCTTTTACGGCGAAGTTTAGTCGTCGAAAGGTGGGGGGTGTTATGACCAAGGTCATAATGAGATTAATTTATATGTATTATCCACTT
This sequence comes from Cherax quadricarinatus, assembly GCF_038502225.1. Lineage (NCBI taxonomy): Eukaryota > Metazoa > Arthropoda > Malacostraca > Decapoda > Parastacidae > Cherax > Cherax quadricarinatus. The sequence continues at coordinate 18,875,535 of NC_091376.1, forward strand.
AATATTATACTCGGGGTTTCTTTAATATTAGCTAAATTAAAGATTCCACTAGTTTATAATATTATCTGAATTAGGAATATACCCGGGTATGATGTGTATATATATATATATATATATATTTATGTATTTTGAGTAATGTGTTGGGTAGGTAGGTAACAGCTGGCTAAGAGTTGAAACAAGGTATGTCCTTGGAGGGTAGTTTAGCCTACTCTTCCCTCTCACCTTTGGAGAGCTGATGTCATGCAGGGATTAACTGTGTTAGTTCAGTTCGCTCTCTCTGCCGACTCAGTGTGCATTGACTGAGCTACCCGTCCAGTACTCCACCTTATTCTCACTTGGATAGAGAATTGTGTTGTAGAAACTCCTGAACCAGTTTGAGGTTTATTCTGAAGTGAAGTCTGCGGACAGTTATATATTATTACCCTCAGTTTACGATGTGACGACCTGTGTCAAGCTTAGAACTTTGTGATATATTCCTTATGCCAGGGAGTTACTCAGTGAAAGTGTTACTTCTCAATGTATGTACCTGCGTACAAGTAATGTCACTACTGAGGAAGCAGTAATATTCCTCTGATCATTAACAAGTGTACTGACGATATTGACAGAGGGGGTCTATGATGTACATTCTATTCAAGAGTTTTCTTGTGCGAATGAAAGTTTCTGACAGTGATATTTAATAAATATTTGTGAATATCTAAAGTATTTATGCTTTTAAATAAAAAGAGACTAAGAAAAGACTGAGTAACTATTATTTGTGCCTTACATTTCTAAGTTTGGAAGTATCTTCTCATTCTATGAAGTGTATTGTTACGGAGTGTACTAACCTGGCTAAAGATTAAGATTCGAACCGTAACAGTAAGGTATCTATGGATTGGCAGAGAGCCTACATAGCTCCTTCGTATAAAGGCAAAGGAGACAAAAGAGAATGCTAAAATTATAGGGGAATAAATCTGTTGAGTATACCTGGTAAAGTGTATGGAATTTATTATTGAAAGAATTAGTAAAGACGGAGAGTAGGATAGCAGATGAAAGAGGAGGCTTTAGGAAAGGAAAGGGGTGAGTAGACGAAGTGTTTACAGTAAAACAAATAAGTGAACAGCATTTAGATAAGGGTAAAGAGGTTTTTGTGGCATTTATGGATTTGAAAAAGGCGTATGACAGGGTGGATAGGGGGGCAATGTGGCAGATATTGCAGATGTATGGTATAGGAGGTAGGTTACTGAAAGCAGTGAAGAGTTTTTACGAGGATAGTGAGGCTCAAGTTAGTGTACGTAGGAGAGAGGGAGATTTTCCCAGTAAAAGTAGGACTTAGACAAGGATGTGTGATGTCACCGTGGTTGTTCAATATATTTAGAGATGGGGTTGTAAGAGAAGTGAATGCGAGGGTCTTGGTAAGAGGTGTGGAGTTAAAAGATAATCAGTGTGAGTTGTCACAGTTGCTCTTTGCTGATGACACTGTGCTTTTCAGAGATTCTGAAGAGAAGTTGCAGAGGTTGATGGAAGAATTTGGTAGGGTATGTGAAAAGAAAATTAAAAGTGAGTGTATGAAAGAGAAAAGTGATGAGAGTAACGAAAAGATTAGGTGGCGAAAGATTGGATATCAGATTAGAGGGAGAGAGTATGGAGGAGGTGAATGAATTCCTATATTTAGGAGTGGACGTATCAGCAGATGGATCTATGAAGGATAAGGTGAATCACAGAAATGATGACGGGGAAAAGGGTACGTGGTGCACTTGGGGGTCTGTGGAGACAAAAAACTTTGTCCGTAAAAGCAAAGAGTGGAATGTATGAAAGTATAGTTATACAAACGCTCTTATATGGGTGTAAAGCATGGGTGATGAATGTTGCAACGAGAAGGCTGGAGGCAGTGTACATGGCATGTCTCAGGGCAATGTGTAGTGTGAATATAATGCAGAGAATCTTAGTTTGGAAATTAGGAGGTGTGGGATTACCAAAACTATTATCCAGAGAGCTGAGGAGGGATTGTTGAGGTTGTTCGGACATGTAGAGAGAATGGAACAAAACAGAATGACTTCGAGTGTTTATAAATCTGTAGTGGAGGGAAGGCAGGATAGGGGTCGGTTTACGAAAGGTTGGAGGAAGGGAGTAAAGAGGTTTAGTGTGCGAGGGGCTTGGACTTCCAGCAAGCATGTGTGAGCGTATTTGATAGTGAATGGACACGAATGGTTTTTAATACTTTACGTGCAGTTGGAGTGTGAGAAAAGTAACATTAATGAAGGGATTCAGGAAAACCGGCAGGCCGGACTTGAGTCCTGGAGATGGGAAGTACAGTGGCTACACTCTGAGGGAGGGGTGTTAATGTTGCGGTTTAAAAACTGTAGTGTAAAGCACCCTTCTGGCAAGACAGTGATGGAGTGAATGATGGTAAAAGTTGTTCTTTTTCGGGCTACCCTGCCTTGGGGGGAATCGGCCAGTGTGTTAATAAAAAAATGTATTTTTTTTTATCACAATGGCCGATTCCCACCAAGGCAGGGTGGCCCGAAAAAGAAACTTTCACCATCATTCACTCCATCACTGTCTTGCCAGAAGGGTGCTTTACACTACAGTTTTTAAACCGCAACATTAACACCCCTCCCTCAGAGTGTAGCCACTGTACTTCCCATCTCCAGGACTCAAGTCCGGCCTGCCGGTTTTCCTGAATCCCTTCATTAATGTTACTTTTCTCACACTCCAACTGCACGTAAAGTATTAAAAACCATTCGTGTCCATTCACTATCAAACATGCTCACGCATGCCTGCTGGAAGTCCAAGCCCCTCGCACACAAAACCTCCTTTACCCCCTCCCTCCAACCTTTCCTAGGCCGCCCCCTACCCCGCCTTCCTTCCACTACAGACTGATACACTCTTGAAGTCATTCTGTTTTGCTCCATTCTCTCTACATGTCCGAACCACCTCAACAACCCTTCCTCAGCCCTCTGGACAACAGTTTTGGTAATCCCGCACCTCCTCCTAACTTCCAAACTACGAATTCTCTGCATTACATTCACACCACACATTGCTCTCAGACATGACATCTCCACTGCCTCCAGCCTTCTCCTCGCTGCAACATTCATCACCCATGCTTCACACCCATATAAGAGCGTTGGTAAAACTATACTCTCGTACATTACTCTTTTTGCCTCCAAGGACAAAGTTCTTCGTCTCCACAGACTCCTAAGTGCACCACTCACCCTTTTCCCCTCATCAATTCTATGATTCACCTCATCTTTCATAGACCCGTCCGCTGACACGTCCACTCCCAGATATCTGAATACATTCACCTCCTCCATACTCTCTCCCTCCAATCTGATATCCAATCTTTCATCATCTAATCTTTTTGTTATCCTCATAACCTTACTCTTTCCTGTATTCACTTTCAATTTTCTTTTGCACACCCTACCAAATTCATCCACCAATCTCTGCAACTTCTCTTCAGAATCTCCCAAGAGCACAGTGTCATCAGCAAAGAGCAACTGTGACAACTCCCACTTTGTGTGATTCTTTCTTTTAACTCCATGCCTCTTGCCAAGACCCTCGCATTTACTTCTCTTACAACCCCATCTATAAATATATTAAACAACCACGGTGACATCACACATCCTTGTCTAACTCCTACTTTTACTGGGAAATAATTTCCCTCTTTCCTACATACTCTAACTTGAGCCTCACTATCCTCGTAAAAACTCTTCACTGCTTTCAGTAACCTACCTCCTACACCATACACCTGCAACATCTGCCACATTGCCCCCCTATCCACCCTGTCATACGCCTTTTCCAAATCAATAAATGCCACAAAGACCTCTTTAGCCTTATCTAAATACTGTTCACTTACATATTTCACTGTAAACACCTGCTCAACACACCCCCTACCTTTCCTAAAGCCTCCTTGTTCATCTGCTATCCTATTCTCCGTCTTACTCTTAATTCTTTCAATAATAACTCTACCATACACTTTACCAGGTATACTCAGCAGACTTATCCCCCTATAATTTTTGCACTCTTTTATCCCCTTTGCCTTTATACAAAGGAACTATGCATGCTCTCTGCCAATCCCTAGGTACCTTACCCTCTTCCATACATTTATTAAATAATTGCACCAACCACTCCAAAACTACATCCCCACCTGCTTTTAACATTTCTATCTTTATCCCATCAATCCCGGCTGCCTTACCCCCTTTCATTTTACCTACTGCCTCACAAACTTCCCCCACACTCACAACTGGCTCTTCCTCACTCCTACAAGATGTTGTTCCTCCTTGCTTCCCTATCTTCATCAACATTTAACAATTCCTCAAAATATTCCCTCCATCTTCCCAATACCTCTAACTCTCCATTTAATAACTCTCCTCTCCTATTTTTAACTGACAAATCCATTTGTTCTCTAGGCTTTCTTAACTTGTTAATCTCACTCCAAAACTTTTTCTTATTTTCAACAAAATTTGTTGATAACATCTCACCCACTCTCTCATTTGCTCTTTTTACACTGCTTCACCACTCTCTTAATCTCTCTTTTTCTCCATATACTCTTCCCTCCTTGCATCACTTCTACTTTGTAAAAACTTCTCATAAGCTAACTTTTTCTCCCTTACTACTCTCTTCACATCATCATTCCACCAATCGCTCCTCTTCCCTCCCGCACCCACTTTCCTGTAACCACAAACTTCTGCTGAACACTCTAACACTACATTTTTAAACCTACCCCATACCTCCTCGACCCCATTGCCTATGCTCTCATTAGCCCATCTATCCTCCAATAGCTGTTTATATCTTACCCTAACTGCCTCCTCTTTTAGTTTATAAACCTTCACCTCTCTCTTCCCTGATGCTTCTATTCTCCTTGTATCCCATCTACCTTTTACTCTCAGTGTAGCTACAACTAGAAAGTGATCTGATATATCTGTGGCCCCTCTATAAACATGTACATCCTGAAGTCTACTCAACAGTCTTTTATCTACCAATACATAATCCAACAAACTACTGTCATTTCGCCCTACATCATATCTTGTATACTTATTTATCCTCTTTTTCTTAAAATATGTATTACCTATAACTAAACCCCTTTCTATACAAAGTTCAATCAAAGGGCTCCCATTATCATTTACACCTGGCACCCCAAACTTACCTACCACACCCTCTCTAAAAGTTTCTCCTACTTTAGCATTCAGGTCCCCTACCACAATTACTCTCTCACTTGGTTCAAAGGCTCCTATACATTCACTTAACATCTCCCAAAATCTGTCTCTCCTCTGCATTCCTCTCTTCTCCAGGTGCATACACGCTTATTATGACCCACTTCTCGCATCCAACCTTTACTTTAATCCACATAATTCTTGAATTTACACAATGTATATCAAATATTCTGCAAACCTACGGGGATCGATTTCACTACTGCACTATGCTTCACATGTTAGGTGTCCAGACACTGAGCACAGTGACTAAAGCTATCCTCGTTATGGGGAATAGAAATACCCCTAGTTCGATTAATATTGTTAGAATTATTTTGGTTGAGTGGTTAGTGCACTGACCTGTGAGTTGTAGAATTCACTTGCCATGGGCTGAAGCACCACCTATTTCGTGGATTTAATTATATACTTATAGTGTAATTTAACAGATGCACTAAACAAGCTCATTTCAATCATACACACACACACACACACACACACACACACACACACACACACACACACACACACACACACACACACTCGTGAAATAACAAACTTTAACTTTACACGAGTAATGGTCAGTTCCTTTAAATAACATTAACCCACGAGTACTTACCTCGTTGAACAATTGATCAATCACCATAACATCAAACTCCTTCCTTCTTTTATAAAGGTCGTTCACCACGGGGACTTTGTACAACTCCCTAGCAACAGCTGGCAGAAGAGTCTCTAACATTAACAAGGCTCTACTGTGGTTCTTCCTGTTGTCGAAAACGTTAATATTTTCCTCCCTGTAGTATGGAAGGTCGTGAGGAATATCTTCAATGTTAGGATGTTTGGACGACTTCGGTTGGTTGGTCAACATCACTATCTGAAAATTTTAGTTAAGCTGTATGTCAAGGTAAGGTTGAGGGAACTTGACGAAACCCACAACAAAATCTGAATTAAAATCATCATTGAAAATATTTAACAGAATTTCTCTTACTTTTTTTATAAAGCAATCTTTTATTTTTTTGTTACTGTTTGTTTATTACCCAAACAATATTTAAGATATTTTCTCAGTTATACTCGGCTTATAAATTATTTATCGATGTATTACTCATGAATTTATTTAGGCTAATTCGGAAATACAATCATAAAACATTTTGGCATTACCTTGTGCCCACGGTCGGCCAGAGCCTCAGCGAGAGGAGTGAAGACATTCCTGTGACTCCTGGAGGAGACTGGGAGGAGCATGAGGACCTTATAGGACCTCTCAGGTGGAGACAACTTCCCCATGATGCTTCCCACTAGCATCACCACCAGTACACACATCGTCGTTGACTTCATCTGCAGACAACATTAATTACTGTTTTAACATGTAGTACATTTCAGCATTGTACTAAATGAAGAATCACTATGCAGGCAAAGTTTTAAGTAATGATTATTTCATTGATAATGAGCAAGTTGGTCCATTTCTGGGAGGAGAGAGAGAAGCTAAGATCAAGAAAGATCTATAACTTTGAGAGTTTATATATTCTTACTGATGTGTGATAAGGTCAACATTATTTTTAATATGTACATCCGAGAACCTACCTGGGAGTTAAGTTTAATCAACCACTTAGTTTATATGCTGCCGAATCAACTGTACTTATAATAAGAAGAAATTAGATTTATTCCTTCACGAGAGATGCAAATATCTAATATTACAAAATTACATTTTCATTGGGAAAAAAGACCTTTTTGATAGAACTATAATTACGTTTATTTCCCTTCAACAAAAGGATAACAGAATTCATTAAGTAATTACGAACAGATATAAATAACCTAAAATGGTTCGTTAAACGAATACTACTCAATACAAAATCTGCTGTTAGCTCAAGTAATTAACAAGGTTAACGTACGCGTTTTTTTTTTTAACCAAACCTAACTTAAAAACTTCACCTAAATAATGAAATTTGTTTTCCTAAACTCTCTTCAAATTTACTTAATGTTACTTCTCATTTAAAACTTCCATTTTTCCTGAAGGCAAAAATCAATAATTTATAGCTCTAATAAGATTATTATTCTTAATGGATATTTAGCCTAGTATTTAAATCAGTTTATTTTTCTTCTGTCAGACAACATTAGAAGACAATCATGTATAATTAAACCAATAATGCATATAAAGATTTAATTTTCATGATAGTCACATACAGAAGCTGCTTCATGGTCACCATTATGATTGTTTATACCCACATGAGAGAGTAACCTTTAAAATCACTTTTAAAACATGTGTAATGTGCAACACATGCTGTTTCAGAGATGAAAATTTTAAGTAAATTTTTGAATGATTCCCGGTGTAAGTCTTAAATTATAATCCAGGAATGCGTTTTAGCCTATAAGCCTAAGAGCAGTTCTGTTAATGATTAAATAAAACAGTATATTACAATGATCAAGTGTCATGTCTACTGTACTGTAACTCCCCTATCTAAATACTTTCAAAAACTTCTTTAGGTTTCACCTAAAGAAGTTTTTCTTACATCTTATTTTTAAACAATTTTGGCAAAATGGCCTTTACTCAGCCCAGAATCACTACCAATTAGAGATAGGCTAGACCAGCATTTAAGATTTGAAGGTGATCAGAAGAACCATTCTCCAGTTATTGCTAAAACTTTGAAGCCGATAAGAGGATGCATTCTCTGCTTATCACATAAGGCAATTCAATATTTATTAACTACGTTAGGAAACCTTTAAATATGCACCTACAGAGCTTATTAGTCTGTTAAATAATGCACCAGAGTGATGCTACTCAAGTTGTGTAGTGAAGCAACGTTCAACAACTCACTATCCTTCACAGTGCAGGAAGACACTCAGGTTGTGTGGTGTTGTGAAGCACAACTTACTGTCCCACACAGTGCAGGAAGACACTCAGCTTGTGTGGTGTTGTGAAGCTCAACAACTTACTGTCCCACACAGTGAAGGAAGACACTCAGGTTGTGTGGTGTTGTGAAGCACAACAACTTACTGTCCCACACAGTGAAGGAAGACACTCAGGTTGTGTGGTGTTGTGAAGCTCAACAATTTACTGTCCCACACAGTGAAGGAAGACACTCAGGTTGTGTGGTGTTGTGAAGCTCAACAACTTACTGTCCCACACAGTGCAGGAAGGTGTACTGAGGTGGTAGAGGCCCCACAACACAGCACAGCACCCTGGCAACTCTCGTAATCTTGAACACAGATGCTAAGATGACAGTTATATACTTTACATTACGAGCTCTTCACAAATATTATTCTCAAACTTTGTTTACTATAACTCGAAGTATATAAAGATTTTCGTTTCATTATATTACCTTCATAAAATAATGAGTAATATTTCCAATAAGTAACGAATATAAACATTTTAGCAATATCATCATGAGTAAAACATAATCTGTTTTTCGTGTCTAGGCATTAATAAGCCAACATATTTTAACAGCAAGTTACAATGTTTAAGATTAACGAACGAAAATTAGCAATGAAAATCATACTCTTAACTTCAATAGAAAAGATAATGGGCACTGTCAGTCTTGCTTTACACAGAAAATGCCAAAATATCACACAAGGAATGCAAAATAAACAATACTATACAATAATACAATACTTAATTTGGACATGATACAAAGTTGTACAGGGAATTTTAGTAGTTTTTTTTTTTATATTTTATTTAAAACAATACAATACATTAAATAGATAAAACACAGTATCAGTTCTTACACAGAATTATCAATTTCATTGTCAAAAGCATAGAGACATTTAACTTTGAGCTGACACAAACTGCCCCTCATCCTCTATGCATTATATCCCATGCACCTATGTTAATCAAGATTACACTAAACTACATTACAATATGCATTGTTATTATTATTAACAAAGACGCACCAAGCCTACAATATGCATTTATTTTCCACTTTGTTATTTATAGCAAATCAAAAAACCGTGTCAGACAATGTCAGTACACACACAAAAACAAACAAAAACATTTTAACATATTGATATAGCGAAATTCTGCCGTAGTAAAACATACCGACTACAAAACAGAACGTCGGAGTCATTATAAAATATGTAGGAATAAATCCTATAATCATGTCTATATGTATGTACATACACATGCACATATACACCTACATGTATGTAACCATGCGTTCTTCCCGAACAGACTAGATTATACTAGAAAGAAATACGCAAAAAGACTTATCACTAAATAAACTGGACCTAAACTAAATATGTAACATCCATAACAGAAGTGGCAGACAATGTCTGGTACACACAAAATACATTTTAACACTTAAATATAACATAATTCAACTGAAAATAACCCACCCAGTTTATGAAAATAAGAGAAGAAACATACCGACTTCCAAACAATCAGTCGGAGATATTATAAAACATGTATGAATAAGTCCTACAATCATATATATATATGTATACATATACACATGCATATACACACATACGTGTGTGTGCACGCGTTCGGACAGAACAAACTGGATTATACATAGAAATATAACGCTAAATGACTAGTCACAAAAAATAAAATAAAAATATATTAACTTCAATAAGAGAACTATACCTAAGACATTGGTTCTCACTACACACCTACACACACACACACACACACACACACACACACACACACACACACACACACACACACACACACACACACACACACACACACACACACACACATACACACACACACCTACACACACAAAGTTAATGTTACCGATTAAACTCAATTTATTAATATGACCTTTCATACAAAATGAAGGGTATATATAAACCCAAGAAAAATACTTATATATTTTCGTACATAGTTCATAATGTACACCTTCAATATGATATAAAAAGATACGAATGACAAGGATAACTCGATCAACATATTCAAAAGTATAAAACATATCCTCACATATACATATAAATATAAACCCCCTATGCAAAATGGTTCTGATAACAAAAAAGGGAAACAGAAGGTCACATACAACTGTTGACTCTGTGATTTTACAAAATCATAAGGTCTAATACCCCGGTGCCCCCGACGGCTCCCTGCAAATAAACTTTACCCACATCAACTACCTTGCCAACCAATCTACCTTCCTCATCAGGCTTCCAATCACTCCAAGAGGACACACCACTGAAGAGACCAATCCCTTGACCCTCACCCCGTCGCCAAACGGAGTAGACGTTCAACAGTTGGTTCACGATATCCCTCCGGAAAACTAGTTACCCACCTTCCCCCATATAATAGTTTATTCCTACACGCTGTCCTATAAAAACACGCCGTTAACGCCTTTATCCTAATATTTCCCTCCACCTCCCTCATCCCCCAAGAAATATACAAGTAATCAACTATTACGTATCTAATGGCCCTTCCAACCTCTTTGGGCACCCCTCCTATATCTAACATTAAAGCCCTAAGGGGTGATATCTGTCCCCCCCCCAATAACAAGAAAACCCTCTTCAACCACAACCTTACCACCTCCAATTCAGAACAAAAATATACCACATGAAAAGCCGTTTCAACTTCCCCACAAAAACCGCATGACGCCTCTCTCGCAAAACCCATTTGTCTTAGCACCTCTTTCGATGCTAACGTCCCCATAAGAAATCTATATACTAATTCCCTCGCTCTTGCCTGTATTCTTAATTTACTAAATTCCACCCATATCACTCGCCAATCATATGTGGGATACACTGTCATCCCTTGCATTGATTCCTTACGACGACCCACACCCACCAACCGTTTTACCTTGAGTTTTTTAACATTTCGTACCTTTAACATAAACCTCAACATATCCTCACACTCGACTAAGTCCTTGCCACCCCACCATTTGCGGATATCCCCCATCACCTCCCCCACCCGAAGACCCCTTTCCCCCCCTGCCCGAATATACCTCTGCTTCACATACAGTGCCTTCACCCTAGATCCTAATGCCAACAATCCCAATCCTCCCTGTCTTACCGCAGTCATTACCACATCTTTGCCCAACCACGCCCTCCCAAAACCCCACACATACCTTAAGACTCTTCTTTGTAATTTCATAATTTCCTGACTTCGTAAGGGATAAATTTCCGCCACTCCCCACACCTTACTATAAATCAGCGTATTTACCACCACAACCCTTTGATGCAAGGTTACGTCCCCGGCCCTTAAACTCCGGAGCCTACTCAAAGCTCTGTCCATTACCATTTCTGAATTAACCCTTCTGCTCTCCTGTACATTTGCCAAATACAAAATCCCACAAATCTTTATCCTTTCTACAGTTATCCAGCCAAACTCCTCCCCCAGTGTCCCGCCTACCCAAGCTCCTATCTCCAGCAACCGTGACTTCTGTTTATTAACTCTCATCCCAGTAGCATTCCCAAAAATCTCAATTACCCTTCCCACTTTACTTAAATCTTCTATCTCATTAAGTAAAACAGTTGTATCATCTACATAACCAACAATATTCCCACAAAAGCCTCCACTCTCCCCCATTCTTCCCATCCCACCATCAACCAGAACATAGAAAGGATTCTGCATGCACGCAAAGAGAATTTGGGAGAATGGACACCCCTGCCTTAAACCCCTCCCCATGCTTACAGGACTACCCAACCTTCCATTTACCTGTACCCTCATTGATGCATTCGCATACAATGTCCTCACCCATCTAACCACCCTCCCTCCAAAACCCATTCTCACCATACTCTCAATCAAAAATTCCCTATCCACATAATCATAAGCTTTCTCCCAATCCAGACCTAGAATACCTCCCTTACTACTACCCTCAAGGAAATCCCGAATACGTCCATGACCTACCCGCATACTCCTCTCAGGGATACCAAACTGTCCCCCATGTATCACCGACCCCATGACCTTCTTCAATCTGTTACCCAAAATTTTAGCAAAAACCTTGTAATCTGCGCACATCAGATATTGCTCGGTAAGCACTCAACTCTCTTCCCCCCCCCAGCTTTGGCACCAAAACTATAACACCCATACTTTGCGATGTGCCCAACTTCCCACTAGTTAACATATGATCCAATACCCTAACAAAACACTGCCTAATACACCCCCAATGTGCCCTGTAAAAATCATTTGGTATACTGTCTATTCCCGGTGTTTTCCCCGTACTCATCCCAAAAACTGCCTCTTCCACCTCAACCTCACTTATACCAACCTCTAATTCCACTCTATCCTTCTCACTTAAAACACTATGGAACCCCCCTTCAAAAATACCCTCCCAGGAGCCCCCCTCCCTCCAACTCCATTTCTCCCTAAACCAACTATCTGCATAGAGACTCATACTTTCCGTGTTGGATAGGACCCGACCCTCTGGATACCCTCCCACCCCAGGGCTTGTCTCCAATTGTAGAATGGTGGTTACTCTCTGTCGGTCCCGAAATTTACGTAAAACAAACCCGGACGGCTTATCACCCCACAATGCGTCCTCTAACCCCGCTCTAACCCTAATTGCATCAAACCTATCATTGTGTAATTCAGCTATTCTACTCCGCAGACTGTCCATATCATCCCTCCTACCACTTCCCCCAACATAACAGTCTTGCAACTGTCCCTCCAGATAATTTTGCAACCCAAAACGCCACCTCGCCTCTTCTCGTCCCCTTACCTTAAAAAAATTCGCTATTCCAGGTTTGGCCTGCATTTCCCACCAATCTAACAGATCTATCTCCCTGTCCCTAGCCTCCCAAAAATGCAACCACCAATTACTGAAAAAGGCCCCTCCCCCTCCTCCTTAAGAAGCCTTACATTTAATTTCCAGTACCCAGAATAAATACGCACCACTCCATCCCACATCAAATCTGCTATTACCGCCCTGTGATCAGAAAACGCCACATCAAGGGTTTGCACCCTCACAACGTCTATTCCCTGCTTAATATAGATTCTGTCCAATCGCGCTTCATATCCCCTACGGACGAACGTGTGCTCCACTAGGTATCCCCCCCTCCCCACCACATCAACAACCCCAATATCTCGCAATACATCCCTCAGAACACTCAACACACAACCTGCCCCTCTCGGTTCGACATCACCACTCCGAATCACACAATTCCAATCACCTCCAATTACTGTTATAGCAGGCAAACCTCTCAAGTGATACATCAGTACCTCCCTGACAAAATCTACTTTTACCCTGATATTACTAGTTGCTGGCATGTAAACTCCTACGAAACTTGCTCGACTCTCACCCCATACACCATCCACCCTCACGACCCTTCCACCCCCCCCCTCTTCCCATCCGATGACACGCAAGTGGCTGGTCTCCTTTATCGACACTGCTACCCCACCTTTCAATTGCAAACCACTGGTAACATACATCCGATATCCTTTTAACCTCAACACACAACCAGCCCTATGATTATGATCTTGCAAAAAGCAAATGTCTACATCAAACCGCCGTAAAAACCACTCCAACCAAACTTTCTTAACCTCAGTCTTAAGTCCATTAACATTAAGCGTGACACTTCTGAAAATTATAGAAGGGGCGGCTTTCCCCTATGCCGCTGGGATTTACTCGCTGCACTTTTCACATTACGTATTCCCTTACCACTCGAGTTATCCTGTGCAGTCACCTCCCCCCTCCCTCTCCCACTGTGCAACTCAGGCGCACCTCTACCACTATGTGGCATCGGCTCCACAACCGCTGCCCATGACTTCTTCCCCGGCCTCTGCCCCGGGGTAATAACCTCGTCTATCTCTGATGCCGCAGTTCTTTTCCTAGAACTTCCACTTACACACATCTCACCCTCAGACGAATCCTCCTGGTGTACCTCCACGGCCACCACATGCTCCAGCCTTTTTTTACTCAAGTCTTTCTCCACAATTTGTTGTCCCTCCAGCGCTCCAACTTCACATAAACTGAGGACATCTTCTGCACCGGGCTCCTCCCCATCCAAAAAATCCTTGATCACATCTGCCAGTAAACCCTCCTGAGTCGAAGCTTCCTGGACAAAAGACTCCTCAGATATCACCTTCGACTCCCCCGACTCCCCTGGGAGAGTGACACACGTCTCCGCCTCCGCCACCTCCCGGTCGACCTCCTCGCTCCAGAGATCAGGCCTCCGGCCTCCCGAGGCAACAGAGCCAGGCACCAAATCACACGACTGTTGAATCACAATCGGCGTTTCCAGAATTCGAGGAGCCCGCCTCCTAGGACACTGGGCTGCCATGTGCTCATAAGAGCTACACAGACGACATGTTTATCTCTGACCCGCATAGTACACATAAACCTGTGCTCTACAACCGGTCATCGTTACATAGGATGGTATAGGCCTTGTTAAAGACATTTTAAGGGTGTAAGAACCCTCCGGCATTCCTTCATACGGACCATCCCTCCATACCCCCATGGTTGCAGAATGCACTGTCCCATAACTGCGAAAAAACTCCTGTAGGCCATACGCCGTGGCCTCGAAGGGTACATTCCGTACCTTCACCCATGTGAAGTACTTAGAAACATCATGTAACACAACATCCATCGCTGAATTCACAGTCATTCGTTGTTCCTGGTACTGCTTGACAATTCTTGTGTAGAAGCCGGCTCTTAGAAATTTCATGAAGATTCTTGTCAAACCATTAAGAGCGACGCCATATAATTCCTCGTTGGGGATACCATATGTGTCCGTGATGATGTTAGGGAGAAGTACGTTCATCGTATCTCCACTTAACGTACCACGAACCAGCTCTATGCAGATAGTATTTACTCTCCGTACTGTATGTTCAGCCATTTTGATATCCCAAAATAAGCAGCGCACGTCCTCACTACTCAATGGTTGTTGATGTACTGTGGTAGCTTGCCTGAAGACAGCAGAGGGGTGCAGAGCACAACCGCACTCCACCGTGGTCAGGCAGCGAATCAGTAGTTGGGCGTACATGCTGAAAGCCCCTTGTATGCAGAGCATTATGGGCAGGCTTAAAATTAAGTTAAGTTTAACTAAGCAATGATAGATTCAGTGGTAAAAATTACCGTAAACAATTTACTATATGAAGTACAATTAAGTACTTGAAACAATGAAGTTTGAGCATTTCTATTTTGAAGCATTGTAGTTGTGAATTTGTTGCATTACAATGAATAACATAAGATGATCAGTTTGCTATTAGTTGTCTGGAAGTTTTAAGATTTAGGTAAATGGAAGATTTATTGGTAAAGTTAAATACTGAGTATTGATTTTCTTAAAATGATTTTCAGACCAGGTTACTTTTGTGAGGGAAAAGTTCAATAGATAGGAGTAGCGAGGGAATATATATTAACAATAGTTTCATTGCCAGCTACTTGTTAAGGTAGGGTAAGTCAAGCTCCCGCTATTCCCGCCTTTTTTCCCCCACCCCTAAAGTGATAGTTTGTTTGCCAGCTGCTTGTTAACGTAGGGTCAGTCTAGCTCCCACTATCCCTTCCCCTCCCTCTTCCCCCCCCCTCCAAAAGGTGACGTGTGGGGCTCTGGTCAAACAGTAAATCACTCGACTCACAGCTCCCAACACTATTGTAAGTACATGCCTGCCTTGTATTCTAGTGGATTTATTGGTTGAAAGCTTCACTTTGGACCAATAATAAACTTAGTCTTTTCAGCCTTGCTCTAAGTTGACTGTTGTAATAATCACCACGTCTTTTAGGTATTGTACTTATCATGGAGAGTGATTATTTAAGCAGTGGGTAACCTGTCTATCTTTTCAGCTTGGATGACAGAGAAGGTCACCTGTCAATCAACGAGAAAAACTGAAGGAGACGGACTAACGTCCTGGAGACGTCCCATATTGGATTTACTTGCCTGTGCACTTGTATGAAGAATCAGGACATAACCCCTCATCATTACAGCAGTCAAGAACCTGATCTCCTGTCATCGGGAAAGATTACTTACGGCCACTAGAACGAGCCAGTGGGTTGTCACCAACAACTGTGACCCTCCCCCCCCCCCCCACATCATCAGCAACGGCTTCTATTGCAGCAATACGCAGTGTCACCAACACCAGACACCCAAGTTTTTAGCGTTGAATTCAGATATCATTTATATTTTTAATTTTTCATTTTCTTTCATGTAGGATCAGTATTTCATAATTAAGTGTTTTATATTTCATATTTCCTAAATAATAAAGTGTTTATATTTGTCAGTTTTTGTTCTTTTTCTATTCATTAATTTTCCTGAGGAGGAGCCAGCCTGAGTAATACTGACTGAAGTTGTTACAGGGCTGAGTAAGCCTTCACACTTTAGTATTTTCTTGTAATGAATTCCAAATTTTGGGGCCATTTATGTGCACAGAGTTTTTACACTATGTGATATGGACACAGGGTACATCAAAAACAGATCTGTGTCTTGTGTTATGGTCGTGTGTCCTGTTAAGGTTGGTGAGGAGAAGTTTGAGTGGAGCGTAGGTAGGTATGTAGTAGGTACATGAATATGTGTGATGTTCTTTATGGTGAGCAGATTCAAACTTTTGAATAAAGGTGGAGTATGCTGTCTGAAGTGGGAATTTGGTATCATTCTGATTTCAACCTTTTGCTAGGTTATTAGTGGCCTAAGGTGATTTAATGTTGGTGATCCCCATGCACAAATTCCGTATGTAAGATGAGGGTAGATGAGTGAATCATACAGTGCAAGGAGAACTAATTGTGGAACATAGCACCGTATCTTTGATAGTATGCCTACTGTCTTAGCGATTTTCTTGGAAATTTGTTGTATATGTGTCTGGAATTTGAGGCTACTGTCAAGGTGGATTCCTAGGAATTTTCCCTCTGTGAGTCTTGTGATGGCTGATCCATTTAGTGTTATGTTAAGCGAAACATTTGCAGCTGTGGTTCCAAAATGAATGAAATAGGTTTTGTCAATATGTAGGTTAAGTTTTTTTAGTCATCATCCATGTAGATATTTTCTGCAATTTAGCATTGACAGTGTTGGCGAGTATGACTGGGTTTGAGTGGGAGAAGACGTATGTAGTGTCATCTGTAAATAATATGGGTTTGAGTAGCTGTGATGCATTTGGTAGGTTATTGAAGTAGATGAGAAAAAGGAGTGGTCCAAGGACACTTCCCTGTGGGACTCCTACTGTGACTGGTTGGAGTTTACCTGGAGTTTACCTGGAGAGAGTTCCGGGGGTCAACGCCCCCGCGGCCCGGTCTGTGACCAGGCCTCCTGGTGGATCAGAGCCTGATCAACCAGGCTGTTATTGCTGGCTGCACGAAATCCAACGTACGAGCCACAGCCCGGCTGGTCAGGTACCGACTTTAGGTGCTTGTCCAGTGCCAGGTTGAAGACTGCCAGGGGTCTATTGGTAATCCCCTTTATGTATGCTGGGAGGCAGTTGAACAGTCTCAGGCCCCTGACACTTATTGTATTACTCTTAACGTGCTAGTGACACCCCTGTTTTTCATTGGGGGGATGTTGCATCGTCTGCCAAGTCTTTTGCTTTCGTTGTGAGTGATTTTTGTGTGCAAGTTCGGTATTAGTCCCTCTAGGATTTTCCAGGTGTATATAATCATGTATCTTTCCCGCCTGCGTTCCAGGGAGTACAGGTTCAGGAACTTCAAGCGCTCCCAGTAATTGAGGTGTTTTATCTCCGTTATGCAGGCTGTGAAGGTTCTCTGTACATTTTCTAGGTCAGCAATTTCACCTGCCTTGAAAGGTGCTGTTAGTGTGCAGCAATATTCCAGCCTAGATAGAACAAACGATCTGAAGAGTGTCATCATGGGCTTGGCATCCCTAGTTTTGAAGGTTCTCATTATCCATCCTGTCATTTTTCTAGCAGATGCAATTGATATAATGTTATGGTCCTTGAAGGTGAGAGTTTGGAAGAGTTTGGAAGAGTTTGCACCATTTGCGTACACGTATTGGCTTCTGTTACTAAGATATGTCTTTAGGTAGTTGAGGGAGTGCCCTCTTATACCATAGTGTGTTAATTTAGTGTGCAGCAATTCGTGATCGACTGTATCAAAAGCTCTACGTAAGTCAATGAAAATTCCCAGTGGGACTACTTTCTTCTCAAGAGCGGTATATATTAGTTCTAGCATGTGTATAATAGCATCATTTGTGCTTTTATTATTCCTGAATGCAAATTGACAGGGGTTAAGTATGTTATTTGAGACGAGGTAGGAATAGATCCGTCTATGAATTAATTTTTCAAAGAGAAACTGGTCGATCTCTTTCTGACAGACTTAGGGAGCACAAAAATAGTGTTAGGCTTGCCGACACTAACAGTGCTCTTTCCTGTCACGTCAGAGACCATAGCCATCCTATTGACTGGTCTTCTGCTAAAACTGCCTTCCCTACTTCCAACTCGAACAGTCGCCGTCTAGTTGAATCCTCTCTAATACACAACTTTCCTTGTATGAACCTTAGTCCTGGCTTCGTCTCTGTAGATGCCTTCCTCTCCCACTACATTGTAAAATGCTCCAAACTTCAGAACACCCGTGACTTAACCTGAATCCTCATTTTTTCTTTTTCTTTTTCTTCTTCCTCTTCCCCTTTCCTCTTTCCTTTTCTCCTCTGGGTTGTCTTTCTCTCTCCTGTCTCGTGTTTCCGTTCCTTCTTCATTTATTTCACCACTTCCCTTTCACGCACCTCTGTGCGCTTGCTCTCCGTCTGTGGGCACCTAGCTCTCTTGCAGTGCTCCCCTTCCTTTGTATTTGACTGGCTCGTCCTTTTTATTTCCCACTTCTACCTCTACCACTACTACTACCTCTTCTTCTTCTACTACTACTACAACTACTGATGAAATTAAGACACATGTGCGTCGTCTGGTTGTCTTTGTTGTGGACGTTTCGCCATCCAGTGGCTGGCTGGATGGCGAAACGTCTATGATGGGGATGCCCAGGTGTTGTGCATGTGTCTTAATTTCATCTTGTCGATATTATATACAACTCTTGTACTACTACTACTACTACTACCACCACCTCTTCCTGCCTATATATAGCCGTCCTGCTCCACCTATGGTTCACTGTCGCTTGATCACACAGTCCGATCACAGAGTTTTAAGACCCGCCTGCAGGTCAAATTTACGGCAATCCACTCTCTGAAGGACTCCTTCATTGTCGTCTGCACAGACGACACGGAAGCATCAAAACTAATGGACGACTCTTCAGTTAGGACCCTACAAACACAACAATTCACTCTATCCCCGTCTCCATTCTTGAAGTCGAAACGTTCGGTCTTTGTGAAAAGACTGGACAATATGGTCACCTCTCTCTCTACTGAAGCCCTGAAGACATCTATTGAGGAACAGAACACCTGGGTCTCGGTAGACAGCATCTCCAAGATTCCTAACGCCTCATCTACGCTAAAGATTACATTCTCAGACATCTCCATGGCTGCCCAAGCTCTCTCTGACGGTCTGGCCATCTCATATTACCACATTCACCCTAGTCATATAGAACAAGAACGTTTCACATACATCTCCCACTGCTGGACCTGCTTCTCCTATAATCACACCACCAAGGACTGCCCCGTCAAGGATAAGAAGTTTTGTTCAAAATGTGGGAATGATGGACACGATTTCAGATCCTGCACCATTACTACAGCACCAACTTGTCTTAACTGCAAGGGTAATCATCATACCCTTGCAGCTAAGTGCCCACTCAGGAAAGAAATCATATTGAAGAAAACTGAAGTTCTGAAGAACACCTCCAATTCACCAACATACGCTGCAATAACCAAACCACAAACCGACACCACCAAGACTCTACATGCTAATCTACAGGGACCATCACCCAGCAACTCCCTCTCTCCACTCCCCGACGATGCTTCCTCCAAGGTGCTGTACTGCATGGTGTATGCACACCTTGCAAACGCAGCAAACCCCGGCACTTTCAACACTACTATTAACGAACTGTTCCGTCTGAACAACATGCCTGCCTTCAATTTTCCGGACTCCACACCTTCAGCAGACATCCTCAAGATCCTTCCCAACGTCCTGAACTTTACTGCACCTGCAGACCTGTCTCCTGCCCAAGCAACTGCTCCTGTAACTTCTATAATCACTTCCACCGCTGACAACGTTGATCATGTTGCCTCAACCACCGTCTCCCACCTCTCCCAGCCTGCTGTTACACAACCATTACACCTCACAGCTGCTCCTGTCGACCCTCAGTCACCTGCTACCACCACTGTAGATTCTCCCAATGAATCCACTCCAGAAGAGGAAGATAACGACGACTCCAGTAAACCCTCATGGGAAAACCTTACCTTTTACACTTCTCCTTCAAATACTGACACCATGACCTGTACTGAACTCTACAAAAGCCTCTGTGCTGGAACAGTCAAGTATGCCTGTGAATCACCGCTTCACTTAAGCATAAAAACTCAGCTGTTTATAGCAGTACAGTGTTTTTTAAACACTCTAAGTGTGGTGCTAGAATTTTCAGTATACCATTAAAATGGCTTGTTTGAAAACTCAGTTTCAGTCTTTACAGACTAAGATTACACAATTAGAAAATCTAATTTCAGTCTGTATAGGATTAACTCAAGATACAAACATAGATTTTGATGATCTTGAGGTCAAATCTGAATTACTTACACAACGTCTGGAAATAATTAATTCAGACTATACACATTATGAAAATAAATTTCTTGAATCAGATCCATCTGAGGATGAAATTAAAAATGTTTTGGATACTTTTAGTAATCAACAATTAAGGTGGACAGGAGTACAGGCTATCTGCCGCAAAACTCTGTCACAGAGACCTACTGTAACTAGTGGTCAAACACCTGTTACACCTGTAACAACAAGTGTTCCATTACCAAGCTTACCTACATTGTCATTACCTATTTTCCAAGGTCATAATTATGAAGAATTCATTAGTGGTTTTCAATCCATAGTAAATTCACGAACTGACATAGATGAGATTGCTAAGTTCAATTATCTTAAATGTCTTGTGAAGGGAGAACCCTATGAACTGATTAAGTCATTTCCGGTGGTTAAAGGCAATTATCAAATAGCCTTACGTGCCTTAACAGACAATTACTTTGACGCTGACAAGGCCAGAGTTAGACATGCAGTCTTAATATCAAGCTTGAAGCCACCCAAACATTGTTTTTCAGACTAACAGGCATTTAGAATCACATTAGACAATAGTCTCAGATTTCTAGATGCTAAATATGACCTAAGGCAATGTGAATGGTTTATCAGTGGTATTGTACAAGATAAGTTGTCACCACAAACTATTGAACGATTAAATATTATGTTCAATAAACGCTATTTTACTTGTGAGGAAATTAGCAATGGTTTACAAACAATAGTTTCATGCATGCAAGCAACGAGACAAGATGAAAAATCCACAAATTCCGTGGATAACAAACCTTCAACTCAGAATAAAAAGAGAATACCTACTCTCACTAAACCACATAATGGGAAATCCCATATAGGCATTTATCAAGCTGTGAATACAACAGACAGTAAACAGACTGTCACACATAAACGTACTCCAAAATGTGTACTTTGTGATGGAACACATTGGGCACAGTATTGTATTCAATGCACTTCAATGGAGGCACGTAAACAACGTGTTCATCAGCTGAAAAGGTGCATCAAGTGTTTAGGTGAATGCTCACTGAAGAAGTGTTTTAAATGCAAGGGTATGCATCATACAGCATTATGCCCAAATACTTTTGCTGAACAGCAGCAGACTTCCTCAGAATCAGGAAGTCAACAAGCAACAGCATTAAATGTGAGAGATAAGTTTAAAGCAACTGCTCTCCCGATAGCTCGAGTTGAGTTATCTAATAAATTACACAAAACCAATGTGCTAACACTATTTGATCAAGACTCACAAAGGTCCTTCATAAGAAGAACAGTGTTGCAGAAACTGAATAAGCAACCCTATGCCAATATACAGTTAGATATAGCTGGTTTCTTCCACAATTCTGGTAAACAGACATATGACCTAGCCAGAATCACTGTTGGTCTGGGAAACAGGAAAAAGACAGTAGAAACTGTGGTAGTAGATGATTTGCCTAAGTATGTGCAGATCCAGGGATTAAAAGAAACAGCTGCAGCACTGAAAGCAGCTAAGGTCAAGTTAGCCTGTCCTGACATACAGACGGGCACTCATAGTCCAATTGATTTAATCATTGGAAGTGATTATTATCACTGTTTTGTGCAAAATATAGTAAGTAAACATGATGTTCACTTGCTGAAAACAGCAGGAGGCCACATGATATGTGGTCCCATTCCCTCTCAAAGTGGGAAAGAAGCTGATATTGATTCAGTGGAAAATGTACTAGTTACGAGAATAACCGCTGATCATGTACCACAGCAAAAATTATCATTACTGGAAGAAATGATTGAACCAGTTGATAAGTTGTGGGATTTAGATGCGATAGGTATTGTTGTAAATAAACCAAGCCCACAAGAGTCTCAGACTTATAACCAATATTTGGACACTGTCAAATATAAAGATGGACAGTATTGGGTTAGGTTACCATGGAAATTAAATCCACCACATCTACCTAGCAATTATCGCATGGCTTTCGGACAGATGAAAGCACAAATACATGAGCTCAGGAAGAATCCAGAGCTACTGACTGTCTATGATAATTTCATACAAGAACAGTTGGACAATAAATTAATTGAGGAAATAGTCGAAGATAAGTTGAAGACAGACGGTCATTATCTCCTGCAACAGAAAAGATTCTGAAACCACTCCACTACGTGTTGTATATAATTGCAGTGCACGTGCAAATAAAGATGTAGCAAGTCTTAATGACTGTCTGATGACCGGACCCATCACTAACTGAGAAGCTTGGAGACGTGCTTATGAAATTTCGCACAAACCCATATGCCTACACGGCTGATATTTCCAAAGCTTTCTTTAGAGTAGGACTACAAGAAATAGATAGATATTATACTCGATTCTTGTGGCCCTGAAATCCACATGATCCTCAAAGTCCTATGAAAACTTATTTGTTTCAAATCAGTATTATTTGGTGCAACATCCTCTCCATTCTTACTAGAAGCTACTCTAAATATACATTTGAAGAAATCTGTAAGTCCCTTCAAAGAAATCTTAAAGAAAAGCTTCATTGTGGACAATCTTCAAGGTACTGTGAATAAAGAGGAGGATTTGAAATCCTTATACAGAGAAGCTAACGAGGAGATGAAAGAAGCAAATATGCCTCTAAGGATGTGGAATACAAATTCAAAGCAATTAAGGGAACTTATCAAAGAAGATTTCCCTGAAACTGAAATTCCTGCTTGCAACAATATGCTGGGACTTAATTGGAACACACAGGAAGATACTTTGAGTCTCAAAAGTATAAACAATAAATCATGCAGTACACTCACTAAACGTAGTTTACTGTCAGAGGTATCACAATGTTTTGATACTCTAGGACTCGTCTCACCAATTACCATAAAGGGTAAAATGCTTATACAAGATGCATGGAAACTCAAAATTGGATGGGATGAGAACTTGCCTCTAGAAATGAGTCAAGCATGGGATGAAATTCCAGGGAGTTTAAACAACTTCCTCAAATTAAATTTCCCAGACAATTAGGTCAAGAGGGAAACAAGTACACATTACATGTGTTCTGTGATGCGTCAACCAGAGGTTATGGCGGTGTAGCTTACGTGAGTAATGCTGAAGGAAGTACACTAATTACTTCAAAGGCCAGGGTAGCACCCTTGAAGGTCAGAACAGTACCACAATTGGAACTGACAGCCCTCTATGTAGGTACAAAATTAGCTGTCTATCTCAACAAAGTACTTGATCATCTCACTATTGAGAAAACAGTGATCTGGAGTGATAATGAAGCAGTTCTCCAGTGGTTAAGAAATAATAAGAGTAAGTTTGTCTATGTACAGAACAGAGTAGCAGAAATAAAAGAGATGCAGAGAGATTATCTCTTTCTCCACGTCTCTACCCAAGAGAATCCAGCTGACATGTTGTCACGTGGTGTCCTACTCAAGAAATTTGTGGATAATAAATTATGGCTCCACGGACCGAACTGGCTCTTTAATGAAAATAACTGGCCTCAGCAAAAAGCTCACATTATGCCAGAAGAAACAGTCTGCTTGAACACAGCAGAAATAAGTTGTGTAAATACTGCAGACACGACAGAAATAGTCATTGATGGATCTAAATACTCATCTTTGGGTAAACTCTTAAGAGTTACAGCTCTTGTCTTTAAATTCATTTAAGGAATAAAACCTGATTATGAATATCTTGAACCCATTAAATACTGGGTGAAACTAATACAGAAAGATGTTTTCTCTACAGAATATAAATTTCTAGAAACACAAGATAAATCCCCAAAGAAACCTGTCATGATTAATTCTTTAGGACTTTATCTCGACTCAGAAAAGATTATAAGATGTCGAGGAAGAATTCATAATTCTTCACTACCTAAAGAAGCCAAACATCCAATATTGATCCCCAAGAATCATTGGCTAACAAAACTGATTGTGCAAAACGCCCACAGTAACGTGTTACATGGTGGGATAGCTGACACACTTTGTTATATACGACAATCCTACTGGATACCTCAAGGTCGACAAAGTGTGAAAAAACAAATAAGGGACTGTATTACTTGTCGTCACTACGATATGCGAGTATGTCAGTATCCAGGTCCACCTCCATATCCCTCTGAAAGAGTTTGTCATTTCGCTCCATTTGAGGTGACAGGTGTAGATTACACTGGACCAATAATTTTAACCAAAACAGTTGACAAAGTTCCCATCAAGGTGTACATCTGTTTGTTCACTTGTGCTACAACTAGAGCAGTACATCTAGAAGTAGCCACTGACATGTCTGCTGAAACCTTTATCAAATTATTCAGAAGGTTTGCAGCCAGAAGGGGATGTCCCACAACAATACAGGATCTGGACAAGATTACTAATAATTGTATCAAAAGTGCAAGAGAAAAAATTTTGTAACACGCAAAATACATACACACCATTCACTGACACACATTATACAAAATGATAATATATCTGACACATACACACAAAATTTTTGGAGGGGGGACCCCCCCCATTTAAACTCATCTATAAATACACCCACATCATTCGCACACGTATTGATCACAGCAGTGATCAAATATAATTTTTTGTAACTTTATATATACATGCAACTGTTTATGAAATTTAACTTAAGAACAAAGTCTGGTAATTTTCCGAAAACATTACTCTATAACAAAAATAAGCATTACACAAAATTGCATAATCATATAAAGCATCAACAACTGCAAGATTTTTACAGCATACGTTGCATCAGCAACGTAACTTAATAACATTACAAAAGTGATGGAAAACAAATTATGTAAAAACAAATATAAAAGCCATCTAAGAGGAAATAAATTCCCTACAAAATTACAATAAATACTGCGAAAATACATACCAGAAAAAATTATCTTTGCAAAAACTGGTAGACTAACATGGACAGTGACTTCTATAACTCCCTTTTAATCACAAGGACTTAATTTATACATATCTTGGGCTAATCAAAATCTTGCACACAAAACTTACATGTCAACACAGCACCACGCAGTACATACCTTCCCGACCCTCACATTCCTTCGCAAGTCCTTCACCTCATACACTCTCCCTCCGAAAAACTAATGTCAACCCGCTTATAAAGGAAACCAGTCCTTTACGAATAATTAGCTCGCCAACTGAATTAGGCCATTGACCGTAAGTTTGCAGTAGGTCTCCGGAAAACGTGCCCTCCACTGTCCCCCATAAATAAGTTTGTTTCTGCAAACCGTTCTATATATGCCCGCCGCAATTGCCCTAATCCTAATTCTCCCCCCTCCCATGTCCCTCATCCCCCAGGAAATATACAGAAAATGCACCACTACATACATAATTGCCCTTTTCACTTCTCTGGAGACCCCGCGTACTTCTAATGTTAAGGCTCGCAGGGTCCCTACATTACCCCCACCCAACAACCTAAAAACCTTCGCTAACCACACCCTTACCTCCCTCAACTCTTCACAGAAATAAACCGCATGAAAAGCTGTTTCCTGTTCTCCACAGTGATCGCAGGTCTGTTCCCTCACCAATCCCATTGAACACAAAACAGCTTTCGATGCTAATATCCAAATTATAAACCTATATACAAACTCCCGTACTCTCGGCATTAACTTAAGCTTTCGAAAGTCATTCCATATAAACACCCAATCATACAAGGGATAAACCGATACCCCCTGTATGATTTCCGGCCTCCTGCTCATCGTCATCAAACGCCCCACCCTAAGTTTTCCACCTCCCTAATCCATAACAATAACCTCAGCATATCCTCGCATTCAGTTAATTCTTTTCCGCTCCACCATCTCCGCACATCCTCCATCACTTTCCCCACTCTAACCCCTCTTTCCCCCCCCTCCCTAACGAACCTTTGTTTCACATATAAGGCCTTTACTCTCGGCCCCAACGCTAAAAGGCCTACTACACTGCGTATATTCGACATCACCACCTCCTTGCTTAGCCATGCCCTCCCGAAACCCCAAACATAACGTAATGCCCTCCTCTGAATCTCATGTACGTCTTGAGTCCACAGTGGATACACCACAGACATACTCCACACTTTACTATAAACTAATGAATTTATGATTATCGCCCGCTGTTGTAAGGTGACGTCCCCCACCCGTAAACTCCTTAACCTTTTTACTGTCTTCTCCACCACCACCTCCGAATTCACCTGCCTAGCCTCCCGCGCATCTGTCATGTACATAATTCCACAAATTTTTAGCCTAGCCACTACTTCCCACCCAAACTCCAAACCCAAGCCCCCCCCCACCCAGGCACCCACCTCCAGCAAACTTGATTTTGCTCTGTTCACCGGCATTCCAGATGCCCTCCCGAAAAGCTCCAACACACTTTCCACATTACGCAGTCCCTCCACTCCGGCTATCAGAACAGTGGTATCGTCCACATACCCCACCACATCTATACACCCATCCTTCTCCCCATTTAAAATCCCCCTCCCCTCAACGAGCCCATAAAATGGATGCTGCATACACGCAAACAATATTTGAGACAGGGGACACCCCTGTCTCAATCCCCTCTCCATCCTTACAGGCCTTCCCAACCTGCCATTAATTTGTACCCGCACCATTGCAGATGAATACATTGTGTCAACCCACCTCACCACTCCCATGCCAAAACCGAGATGCAACAAACTAGCCCTCAGAAAGTTTCTATCCACACAGTCGTACACATTTTCCCAATCAGTACCCAAAAGCCCTCCCCCGTTGCAACCCTCCAAAAAATCTCTAATTCGGCCATGCCCATCTCTCATGCTTCTGCCCGGAATACCCATCTGCCCCTTATGAATAACCTCACCTAATACCTTTTTCATCCTATTGCCCAGTATCTTTGCGAAAATTTTGTAGTCGGCACACATTAGCGAAATAGCTCTGTACTCACTCAATACTCTTCCCTCTTGCTTTTTGCATACTAATACGACTACAACCGTTCGCTGAGTCTGTTCTAACTGTCCCTCCCGTAGCATACAATTCATGACC
The DNA here is from genome assembly GCF_038502225.1 of Cherax quadricarinatus. NCBI lineage: Eukaryota > Metazoa > Arthropoda > Malacostraca > Decapoda > Parastacidae > Cherax > Cherax quadricarinatus. The sequence goes on from NC_091376.1 coordinate 18,903,146, forward strand.
CTCACCAGACAGTACTTAATGTGCTCCCATTGAATTCTATAAAAATCATTTGAAATCCCATCTATACCCGGCGCCTTGCCAGTACTCATGTTGAACACAGCCTCCTCAACTTCCCCCATGCTAATCTCACCTCCCATACCCATGCCCTCCTCTCCACATGACTCTAAACCTCTCCCCCCCCACACCTCCTCAATAGCATCGCCCTCCTTCCCCTTCCCCCACTTCTTTTGGAACCAGAAATCAGCATAATTGCTCATGCCTTCTGTAGTATTCAGTACCTGTCCCTTATAATAACCACCCATATCCTCACTTACTTCCAAGTTTAAAATAGTCGAATCCTTCTGCCTTACCCTAAAACCTCGCAAAACACTTCCGGAAGGTTTATCCCCCCACAGCACAGCATCCATTCCCGCCCTTACACGTACCACATCAAATCTACCATTATGTAACTCTGCCAACCTGTCCTTGAGTTGCACCATGTTTCCGTACTGCCGCCCCCCCCCTTCCTCATAACACCCATTTAACTGATATTCAAAATAATTTTGCAACCCATACCTCCACCCTGCCTCTTCCCTTCCCTTCCTTTTATAAAAAACCTGCTATACCCAGCTTAGCGTGCCTTTCCCACCATTATAAGACACACGACTCCACCTCTCTAGAATCCCAAAAAGTTTGCCACCATTCCCCAAAAGCCATACTCACCTCCTCACTCCTCACGAGTCTTGCATTTAATTTCCAAAAACCCAATTGTATCCTAACCATACCCTCCCAATCAAGATCTGCCATAACTGCCCTGTGATCAGAAAACCCCACATCAAAAGTCCTGACTCCCAACACACGTACAGCTTCCGTTGCATAGATCCTATCTAATCTGAAATTCCTGATTGCAACAATATGCTGGGACTTAATTGGAACACACAGGAAGATACTTTGAGTCTCAAAAGTATAAACAATAAATCATGCAGTACACTCACTAAACGTAGTTTACTGTCAGAGGTATCACAATGTTTTGATCCTCTAGGACTCGTCTCACCAGTTACCATAAAAGGTAAAATGCTTATGCAAGATGCATGGAAACTCAAAATTGGATGGGATGAGAACTTGCCTCTAGAAATGAGTCAAGCATGGGATGAAATATCCAAGGAGTTTAAACAACTTCATCAAATTAAATTTCCCAGACAAATAGGTCAAGAGGGAAACAATTACACATTACATGTGTTCTGTGATGCGTCAACCAGAGGTTATGGCGCTGTAGCTTACATGAGTAATGCTGAAGGAAGTACACTAATTACTTCAAAGGCCAGGGTAGCACCCTTGAAGGTCAGAACAGTACCACAATTGGAACTGACAGCACTCTATGTAGGTACAAAATTCGCTGTCTATCTCAACAAAGTACTTGATCATCTCACTATTGAAAAAACCGTGATCTGGAGTGATAATGAAGCAGTTCTCCAGTGGTTAAGAAATAATAAGAGTAAGTTGGTCTATGTACAGAACAGAGTAGCAGAAATAAAAGAGATGCAGAGAGATTATCTGTTTCTCCACGTCTTTGCCAAAAAGAATCCAGCTGACATGTTGTCACGTGGTGTCCCACTCAAGAAATTTGTGGATAATAAATTATGGCTCCACGGAGCGAACTGGCTCTCTAATGAAAATAACTGGCCTCAGCAAAAAGCTCACATTATGCCAGAAGAAACAGTTTGCTTGAACACAGCAGAAATAAGTTGTGTAAATACTGCAGACACAACAGAAATAGTCATTGATGGATCTAAATACTTACCTTTGGGTAAACTCTTAAGAGTTACAGCTCATTAAAGGAATAAAACCTGATTATGAATATCTTGAACCCATTAAATACTGGATGAAACTAATACAGAAAGAAGTTTTCTCTACAGAATATAAATTTCTGGAAACACAAGATAAATCCCCTAAGAAACTTCTCATGATTAATTCTTTAGGACTTTATCTCGACTCAGAAAAGATTATAAGATGTCGAGGAAGAATTCATAATTCTTCACTACCTAAAGAAGCCATACATCCAATATTGATCCCCAAGAATCATTGGCTAACAAAACTGATTGTGCAAAACGCCCACAGTAACGTGTTACATGGTGGGGTAGCTGACACACTTTGTCATATACGACAATCCTACTGGATACCTCAAGGTAGACAAAGTGTGAAAAACAAGTAAAGGACTGAATTACTTGTCGTCACTTCGATATGCGAGTATGTCAGTATCCAGGTCCACCTCCATATCCCTCTGAAAGAGTTTGTCATATCACTCCATTTGAGGTGACAGGTGTAGATTACACTGGACCAATAATTTTAACCAACACTGTTGACAAAGTTCCCATTAAGGTGTACATCTGTTTGTTCACTTGTGCTACGACTAGAGCAGTACATCTAGAAGTAGCCACTGACATGTCTGCTGAAACCTTTATCAAATTATTCAGAAGGTTTGCAGCCAGAAGGGCATGTCCCAGACTGATGATTTCAGATAATGCAACGAACTTTGTTGCTGGTGCTGCTTATTTAAGCAAGATCTTTGATCAACCAGAAGTACAACAGATGCTGAATCAACGCAGTTGTCTTTGGAGATACATTCCTCCTAAATCTCCATGGCACGGCGGATTTTATGAAAGAATGATCGGCATTGTAAAACGTTGTTTAAGGAATACTCTTCATCATCAGGGAAATGACTTAGAAGAATTCCGTACAGTTGTGACTGAAATAGAAAATAGAGTCAATAACAGACCTCTAACTTATGTTACCGATTATATGGACAATTTAGAAGTGTTAAGTCCATCTCATTTACTCCATGGCAGAAGGCTCGAACCTGTTCCTCCCATGAATGATAAAGAAATCATAGAGGATCCCACTTATATCGAACCTGAGCAACTCAGACGTAAATTCAAACACCTTAATAAAGTGTTTGAACTTTATGAGAAAATTTGGCGAGAAGACTATCTCACCTCATTGAGAGAACACTTCTAAGGAGCTGGTGTTCCTGAAAATCATAGGTCCTTAAGAACTGGTGACATAGTGATTATTGACAATGATGGTCCGAGGTCCCAATGGCCACTTGGACAAATTGTGACCATATATCCTGATGCAAATGGAATCATCAGGACAGTTGATGTTTTAAGCAAAGGTGTAGTGAATAAGCGGACAATAAATAAACTAGCGCCGTTAGAATTACACAGTGTTGAAAACAAAATTAGTGATTCTCCAGAAACTACACAGACTAAAGCTGTTCAGAAAAGACAAGCAGCAGTGGTGGCGAGTGAGAAAATTAAATTAGTGTTAAGTGATGAATAGTTCACCTGTAGTGAACCTCCGCCGCCCCCTGTGTGGAGAAATTTTCTCCAGGAGGGGGGTATCAGCCCCCTTCAGCCCCTTTCATCCCTGAGGGGCCCAGCCCTCTCAGAAGGAGCAAGCATCTTGTTTACTGCTACAGCGAGTAATTGATCCCAGATGCAGTACGAGTATGCGATGATCAAGCGACCGACGCTCCTTGCAATCCAGTGTTGCAAAGTGTAAATTAATAAAAGACAGTCCATCTCTTACCTTAGGAGGACAGTTAAGGAAAATCCTGCTCCCACTTTATTACCATGGTAAAGATAGTGTACATTGTTGTCTATGCTTAAGACAACAAGAACCAAACATTCTGCTTTGCTTCATGGAGGAAGTGGCAAGGAAGCAAAAGTACTAGGTCAGCTTTTCCTTTATGTGCTGGGGGTAGTGACTGTGTATGAGCCTGTGGCGTCTTCAGATTACTTTCGACTCTACTGAGAGTCACACTGACGCCAGGATAACCTACAAAGAATACTGATCCATGCATTAGTGTGAGCAAAGTGTCTCACAAAACACGATAAACACTTACAGAGAAGTGTGATCAGCTTCTATAGTGATGAGATTGTGAACAATAAAGACAAATCTTGTGCAACATAGTGTACCAGTGTACGTATTCCTGGACTATGGAAGACGTGGAGGTCCAAGGACACTTCAGCTTCTATCAAGTCACCGATACCTGTCGAAGGTGTGAAGAACACCATAGCTCACGCTACAAGAGCAAGGTGGGTTATAGATTTCTTGTATTACAGGGGAATGCGCAGTTCTTGAGTCGCAAGGAGTTTGTAATCAACCTATAGTCGGCAGTGAAGTACGGACTTTTGAGTCCACACAAGTACGTAAGTCAGTCATCAGTGAATGAAATATGCTGACATAACACCCCTTAGAGGTAATTTATTGTTTACATAATATAATTAATTTCAGCCAGTTGAAAAATGATCAAGACAGTTACTCAAGACCTCGTCTGCAGGGGCGGCAGTGTGGACAAGAGTTGTCTTTCTAAGCTAAGTTTCCTTATATTTAAACTTTAAACTTAGCTGTTAAACCATTTCTCAACATTTTATATATATATATATATATATATATATATATATATATATATATATATATATATATATATATATATATATATATATATATATATATATATATATATATATATATATATATATATATATATATATATATATATATATATATATATGCAATGAGATCACAGTAAACAGGTGATTTCAAAATATGCAAAACAACCACTCTGAAAGAATAGAGAAATTCCAAGCGCTTTCGTGACTACTCACATTATCAAGGAACTATGAAAGGAAAGCATCCAAGGAAGTTATATAAGGGGTCTGGCCAGCACCTCACTATCAGATCCCACAACGGTTAAACACCTGACGCGCGCCGACCCAACTTGGATAGGTCCTTTGTACAACTCACCCACAAACTATTCTACCCAAGAAAATTTAAAAATTATTATTTGTCCTGTGTATTATTAAATTCTTCCCAAATTCTATAATAAACTCAGAAGAATTTGTAATGAACTCAAGAGCAAACTACAAAGAAAATTAGACATTTTAATTGAAAATAGTGATTGGACAAAGCATGCTAATAACAATTTTGTAATTAACTTATCAGATGAAATTTTAGACAAACATACAACTGCTGCTCTAGTTTTTGGCCTAAGTTTTGCAACTTCAAAAAAACTTAATAATGTTGAAATTGCAAAAGCCTTTTGTAACTTTGAAAAATTTTCTGATTTATCCTCTGATGAAATTAATATTAGTAAAGGAATGGTATACAGCTCTATGTTAAAACCAAACATTCCCAATTGCCCTCAAAGATTCTTTAAGTCTTATGATACACTTAATAACAATAAAAATTTGCGCCTTACTAAAGCAGACAAAATAAATGCAATAGTAATTATGAAAGAAAATGATTACCAAGAAAAAATGAATAATCTCTTAGATGATACTGAAACCTATTCTAAACTTAGGAAAAATTCCCTAGAAACCGTTAACAGCAATTTCAATAAAACAATAAAACTTCTACTGAAAGGCAAAGATGAATTAGTCAAACAATTTACTTCCACTAATCCATCTTTACCTTACATGTATATATATATATATATATATATATATATATATATATATATATATATATATATATATATATATATATATATATATATATATATATATATATATATATATATATATATATATATATATATATATAAATTACTAAATTTAAAAAGAGGAACTTTCGTTTTTCTTTTTGGGCCACCCTGCCTTCGTGGGATGCGGCTGGTGTGTTGAAAGATATATATATATATATATATATATATATATATATATATATATATATATATATATATATATATATATATATATATATATATATATATATATATATATATATATATATATATATATATATATATATATATATATATATAGATATATATATATATATATATATATGAAAATGTGATCAAGCACCACAAGACGCTATAACTCGACATTCGTAAGACAGTTTTACCAAATCTCCTTCACCTGGAGATACTAACAACTTCATCACTAATCATGATTTTTAATCATTTGACAAGTTGGTCCAATTATCAACTTCTGATCCTTATTTCATACTTCGTGAATTAATGCTTGAAACACCTACAACAAGTTGTGCAAACACTCTACTGCCTGTTGATATTAGTAAATTCGCTCCCTAGGGCACCATTAATACCAGTCATTGTTAGAAAAATTGTGAAATTCGAAATGTCTTTCCTATTACTCGATAGAGTATCTCAGTGTAAGGAAAATGAGCCTATATACATGGATTTCTAAAATTAAGTTTTTGTTCAACTGCGAATATTTAGCGCCAGCAACTATACGGGCCCGCCCGATAAGGGCATCAAATTTTGAATGTTACAAAGTTGCAATTATTAATAAAGCACCAAATAAGTATTTTTCTAATTTATTATGCAAATAGACAATATCAAAAACATAAATGAAACTTGTTTTGAAACATTTCTTTAGTCTACAAAAAATAAAAAAATGGCCAAAGTGCAACATGGACATATTGCAAAGGAATAAAACTTGCGAGTCCCATTTTCATTAATTTCCTGAGAAAGAACAGTCATTCTAGATTACTATTTGCTAGAATGAAAGGATATGAAGCAATTTCTTCCCTTCTTGATGCATAAATTTACTTTAGTTGAAGACGAAACTCATCATGAAGATCTTCATCAGGGTACTCCTTGATCATAATACCTTTCTTTTCTGGGTTAATTTAGGCCTTTTGTATGGCCTATCTTCCTTTCTAGTCACTTTACACCTGTGCATCTGGTGGTAAGTACTTGTCACCACTGTCAAGCAACTCCAGGTCAGCTGGCTCTGGATGTGAGTCACTTTCCTTCAAAATGAAGGGACGACCATAAAACAATTTCTCATTGACCTGGAAGGACAATTAAAACGTTCTGTACACACCCAAACCAATACAGAATTCATGTATGCATTAGAAAAATTATATTATAAATATTTTTTACTGAAACTACTAATTTGGCCTTGACAGTGGGGCCCGTACATTTGCGGGCATTTTTCCGTGCACTTTTTTCAGTTGCATGGTACAGTCATATTATGCTTCACACAGACTTTTTTTATATATCAAAATATGTCTAAACTATTAATTTATGCACTAGACACAATAATCAGTACTTACCGACATTGCAGAGGGTAAAATCTAAGAGTATATGAATGTAACTCGGGGGAAAAAAACTGCTCTAGACGCTCCAAGCTAGAGGTGCTTACATTTTGGTCTCTCACCCAATGGAAAGTGAACAGACGCCATCGCCTCTTAGCTGGAGAGACTCACTCACAAAAGGCCTGTGATTAGTCCGAACTAGAAAACGGGAACCCAGATGCACAGTGGGAGTAGGATGACTTTTGCAAAAAAACATGCATTCGTGCCCGTTTGTATACAAGCATGCCCGGTAAAGGTTTATCCCTCTTTCGGGCAGGCCCCAATTTCAAGCAAATTAATTAATAATTACCCAAAAAGGATACTTTAAAAATGCGTGGAAAATTTTAGGAATATTATTGGCACTGGCATAACCAGTACCAGATTAATACTATGTAAAAATGTCAATAAAAAACTGAAAACAGTGTAACAACTTTTAATACAATCTACTCCTTCCTACATGAAAGATGCTTCTAATCATTTTTCTTCTTCATCTTGCCATCACTGCCAAAGATTTTAGCAGTGATGACTCTGAAGATGCGACGCAGAATGAACAGAAGGATGATCATAGCCAGGTGAAGGAGGAATATTATGTCTAGCATGAGGAACTCCACCCAGGAGAGCTGTGCCGCTGGTGACCTCAGCTGGGGCGCACCTCTGTGACGGATGACGTACTCCGTCCAGAACACTGCCAGCTCCGTGGGTGATACAGGCTGATCCCGCAGCGGCACTGACATCCTCAACACGTTTTCCTTATACCTGTACACAAGTACAGTGAGAAAATCTGAAAGATCACACACACAATTTATAAAGCGAAAGGAGAGGGAGCATAAATATTGAATGATTAGTACACAAATAACCCGCATATAGAAGAGAGGAGCTTACGACGCCGTTTTGGTCCTTTGGACCATTTACAAAGTCACACTAAAGAAAAGAAAAGAAGGAGGGGTATATATAGGCAGGAGGTAGACATAGTAGTAGTAATAATAATAGTGGAGGTCGAAGGAAGTGGTAGAGGGGAGGTAGTAAGAGGAGGAGGAGCCAGTCAAACATTAAGAAAGAGGAGCACTGCAAGGGAGCCAGGTGCCCACAGAGGGTAAGAGCAAAAACACAGAAGGGAGGGAGAATAAATAAATAAATAATGAAGGAACAAATACACAGGGCAGAACAAAGATAACCCAAAGGAGAAAATGGAAAGAGGAAAGGGGAAAGAGGGAGAAGAAAAAGGAGGAATCAGGTTAAGTCATGGGTGTTCTGAAATTTGGAGCATTTTACAATGTAGTGGGAGAGGAATGCATCTACAGAGACGAAGCCAGGACTGAGATTCATACAAGGAAAGTTGTATATTAGGGAGGATTCAACCAGACGGCGACTGTTAAAGTTGGAAGTAGGGAAGACAGTTTTAGCAGAAGACCGGTCAATAGGATGACTGTGATCTCTGACGCGACAGAAAAGAGTATTGTTAGTGTCGACAAGCCTAACACTACTTTTGTGCTCCCTAAGTCTGTCAGAAAGAGATCGGCCAGTTTCTCCAAAGTATTGAAGAGGACAGGAGGAGCAAGAAATGAAGTTGACACCAGGAACATCTGTAGAGGGAGGAGAGGTATGAACGAGATTAGTGTGAAGAGTGTTAGTCTGGTGGAAAGTAAGTTTGATGTTTAAGGAACGGAGAGAGTTGTTGAGATTAGAAAGACCGGAATTGTAGGAAAGGCAGAGGACAGAAGAGTTCCCAGGAGTAGAGAGTTAGGGAGAGTAGAAATTGGGTTTAGCACGTGAGAAGGCGGAGTCTATGAAATGGGAAGGGTAGCCAAGACGGGAAAATGAATTATGAAGAGTGGAAATTTCTGATTGAAAGAACTGAGGATCACAAATGTGGAGAGCACGGAGAAAGAGGGAGATGAGAACACTTTTCTTGACAGAGGAAGCATGATGAGAAAAGTAGTGTATGTACATGCCACTGTGCATAGGTTTGCGGTAAACGGAAAAGGCAAAACCTGTATCTGAGCGGTGGACATGAACATCAAAGAAAGGAAGCAAGGAAGTAGATTCCCATTCAGCTTTAAACTTAATGGAGGGGGCAAGATTATTAAAAGGTTCAAGAAATGATTGGAAGAGACTAGAGTCATGAGGCCACAGAGCAAAGATGTCATCAACATAGCGGAGCCAGAGTGAAAGACGCACATCGATAGTAGGAAGAAGAACAGTCTCGAAGTATTCCATGTAAAGATTAGCAAGGACAAGAGAGAGAGGAGAGCCCATAGCGACACCGAAAGTTTGAGAATAATATTTCCCTTGATAAGATCAAGAACGACATCAGTAGGTATAGTTCCAGTCACGGTATTGTGCCTTTTTTTGTTATTGAATGATTAGTTATGGAAAGAAAGTACAGGGTTTCCAGTGTTCGAATTTAAGACTTTCGAGGGGTAGAATTAAAGTAAAATAATGGAGGTGTTGTTGTAAATATGTATACACCCGGAGCTGAGAGGAGAGTAGAGGAGTTAAGGAAGTTTGAATCAAGTGATAGAATAATTGTTTTGGGAGATCTAAATGCTAAAATGAGGAAACTGTTGAGGCTCAACTAGTGTATATGACTCAGGAAATCATAATGACATGGTTGTACACAAACCAAGGTACGGGTGAGGATTGAACTCTAGCTCAAGGGGACTTAAGCTAGAGTTCACCACGGCCAAACTGGCAGGAGATTCATGTGTAAAAACTTGCATTTGTAGTTATAATGGTGCCTATGCTAACCTTTCTATTGTGTAGAAATATATCTAGTTGGATGAATGTTACTGTAGCCAGCTGGCCCAGCGGCTAACGCATCGGTCTGTAGTTTTACGACTCACTCATCGCGAGTTCAATCCCCGCCCATACCGTGGTGTAATAGAATAAAAGTTTAGAGTGCCAGTGGTAAATGATAATTCGACACCTCTAAAAAAAAGAAAGAATTATAGTAATACGTAATACTTTCTTTTTAGAAACAAAAAAAATAAGTGTAGGATTACTTAGAAGTTAGAGAGTAGACTTCTGAATGCGCAAGTTTTTAGAGAAGCGTTTGTTTAGGGGTACAAGGAGAATGACATTAATTGGAAAGAAGTGATAATGATTTAAATGAAGGTGTAGTGGGAGATGCAAGGAAATATTCAAAAAAAGGTGGTTTATAGAGAAAGTAGATATGTGATAAATTTAAGAATGAAGTATTATATTTCTAGGGTGGATGCAGGTGGGAAGAGGGATTATGGGTGGAATGTGGAGGTAAAGAGGAAGGTAATAGTGGACAAAATTAACACATGAGAGGGTTCAAGAAAATGGAAATCATATACCGAGGGCAGAGTATGTGCAGAGAAGAGAGGTTAAACGATTTTAACGAGGTGTAATAGAGGGCCAGTGAGTCTTTATCAGCAAAAGAGAGCCAGTTAAAGACTTTGAATCATTCTCAGCAAATTTTGAAGATAAATGGTATAAAATACCTTCATTGACTACGTTTCGCTTTTCTGACAACGTATCGCCCACCCAGAGGGCTTTATCAAGTCGCAAATAAACCTACTTGACAAGAAACTTGTTTAAATAGGTACTAAATCATCGACATGCTTTATGATTTTCCTACGACAAAAAAAAAAAACCAAGTGATTTTATTACTAGAGCAGGAACATACATAATACCATGCGGGAAGTGTGACAAGAAATACACTGGGGAAACAACACGATTTTTCCAGCTTAGACTCCACGAACAAAGTACGTCTACAGCCTGACGACCATGGCAAAACCTGTGTGACACATGCATATTGTATCATACTTCTCGAAGTAAAATGAGGTCAGACTGGTGTGTAATGAAGTTGATTTACCCATGACTACTTTCACTGTTGCCACCATACCTTAATGATCCGGCAGTTTCAACATATCCCTCCTCTTGGCAAATAGTATATTACTCAGACTGGACAAGCTGTCACGTAACACCCTTATAAGAACAAAAAATAGAGGAACACTGCAGAGGGCATAATGATTCATGTGCCATTAGGAGCTGACTCATGTGTGGCATACTTCGAGTACATTACATTTTGTTCGTGGTTTATCACAATAAAATGTCAACTAATCAGAGTGATGGGTTGACTCCAGACAAATTGAAGAGATATCTAAGTCTTGCTGAGTACACATACTAATCTCTTGTATGAGTTACAAGTTTCGCTCTTAGCAAAATTTGCCTTTTCACTTTTTGAGATTTTCATTTGTATGGCTTGTGTTTACACTGCTGCTCTATTGGACTCTACATATTTCTCTGTTCGATCTTTGGTTGGTAGCTAAACTTACAACCAGGTTTTACAGGCCTTTACATTTGTATCCTTAGAGGTCCTTCTTAAACCCATCCTCTCAATAATATGCTTCACAACTGCGACGATTATTGCTACTCTTCTCTCACTTCATGTCACCTGGATCCAACCACTAGTAATTTCCCTGAAGTGTACACAAGAGTCTTTTCCACGTCACCTTGTTTTTTTTTTAATGAAGTTAAAAATGTGAACAATAGGGTACTTGCGAGAGATATGGGATTAAAGGGTAGGGTAATGAAGCTGACACGAAGTGGGAGTTATCACAATTCATATTTGCGTATCATATTTCTTTTGGGAGATCAAGCAAAGTTGTAAAAAAGGTGACGAAGTTTGAGAGATGGTGTAAAAGAAAGCAAAGGGAATGTTTTGTGCTATCTGGAACTGGACAAGTCGTCAGCTTGGTCTGAGAAAGATTAGGTGAACATTCAGCTGTCTGTGAGAAGAAATAAGATTATCTTTGATTGATGAAAGTGTCAGAGTTTATGACTGATGTGTCACAGGAATACACCAGAGTATAGTGGTACAATTAATTTTATATGGGCATGGAACTATGGGCTATATCACTGCAGCAACAGTGAAGCTGTCATATATGAGAGTAATGTGTAGTGTAAATATTACACAGAGTATTCGGTTTGGGCCTCTGAAAAATATAATTCAAAGGTTGGAGAGATGGCTGGACATTTTGACAGGATGGAATTTAAGGATATATGGAAGGATGAGTACTAATTGTCCCTGGAAAGGCTGGAGAGAGAGGGTGAAGATGGTTTTGAGAAGTAGAGACTTGAACATCCAGCAGTCTTATGTGACTGTGTTAGTTGAGAGTTAAGGGAGGCAGGAGGATTTTATGATTTGACGTATTGTCGGAGTGCGTGTAAGGTAACATTTAAGAAGTGGTTAATGGAAACCAATTAGACAGACTTTATATTCTACATGTGGGAAATGTACACAACACACAAATAACCCGCACATAAAAGAGAGAAGCTTACGACGACGTTTCGGTCCGACTCGGACCATTGACAAAGTCACACTAACCAGAGGTGGAGCAGGACTGCTATATATAGGCAGGAAGAGGTGGTGGTAGTAGTAGTAGTAGTAGTACAAGAGTTGTATATAATACCGACAAGATGAAATTAAGACACATGCACAACACCCGGGCATCCCCATCGTAGACGTTTCGCCATCCAGCCAGCCACTGGATGGCGAAACGTCCACAACAAAGACAACCAGACGCCGCACATGGGAAATGTAGTGTCTGCACTCAGGAGTGGTGTGGATATTACAGTCCGGAGAATCATGAATTTTGATATCTGCTCTTCTGAAAGACAGATATTGTGGAAAGAGACAGTTCACGATATTTATTAAAGTAAATATTTTACAACGAGTAGCTTCTTCACATCTAATAAAGAGATAACTAAGAAACTAGTAAATATAGTGGCAGGAGTCAGGTGTAGAGCCGTCAGGGTAGTAGTAGTAGTAGTAGTAGTAGTAATAGTAGTAGTAGTAGTAGTAGTAGTAGTAGTAGTAGTAGTAGTAGTAGTAGTAGTAGTAGTAGTAGTAGTAGTAGTAGTACTAGTAGTAGTAGTGCAATTGTGTTGAGATGGGTTGGGTTTGAGAAGGGCTTCTTATCAACATGTTACAGCGGTCTCCAGAATGGGTAATATCCTCTTGATTAGCGATTTGGAAATAATGTAATTTCCGGACTTTTGACCGATAGTGTTAATGAAGGCAATAAGTGCAGCCTCTATAGAATTTCACCGTCTTAATTAAACCCACTGAACTTCATGAGGTGTTCAATATCGTTCCTGTATTAAACACACGCATTTCTACGGTCATCAGGGTTGCATGTATCAGTAGGAGTACAACTGTACTACTGCTACTACCCACGCGACCTTCCACCTGACTTCTGCCATTATATACACTTGTTTCTTAGTTTTCTCTGTATTATGACTGAAGAAGTCACTCGTGGCGAAACGTTTCCTATAATAAATGTTCTGAACTGTACATATCTTTTTCCACATCTTGTCTGCATCACCATTTCTCAGACTGAATGAATGATTGTACTTACTCTTAACATTTAAATAAACTACAATTTTTAAATAAAAAAACAAACAAACGTGGATAAGAGGAGAGAAATGAGACTAAAAAAGTTAGTTACACAGCTGGAATAGCTGTATTTCCATAAAAGAATAATTATAAGCATATATTTCACATAAAATCACACTAAAGAGCTTTGGTTAATAAATCTGTAAATTTTTCACTTTAATGGGTTTAGCAGATATACTTACTTAGGGTCGTTAAGAATATTTGTGAGAGCGTCAACAATCATGTCCACAGTAAGTTCTTCCCAATTTAAAAAGTCTCCTAGTCCAGAATTCTTAATAAACATGCTGTTCCTGGGTTGGTCACTGTAGATAGGTAGAGCGAGGAGTGGCGTGGCGTGGTAGATGGCTTCTTGCGTACTGAGGAGACCACCGTGTGTGATGAACACCTTCACGTTGTTGTGAGCTGTGGAACAATGTTAGTGAAAGCAACAAGAGGCTTGGTACATTGTAAATTAAAACTGAACGACTTTCTGTTCATCATTGTTGATTATCAAGTTTTAAGTAATACAGAAAATGGAAGAAAACAGATGGAGGCTGAAGGCTGGTGGAGGTTAGGAGACAGCTAAGGCTAGGTTCAGAAGGTTCGATAATGTACTTGGAAAGGCACACATCTACGAAAAGAAAGGCAAAGCTAAGACCCTTTTATGTGACATTGTTAGATGGCATGTGTGAACTGTTTCACAGACGGATAATTATTTTGGGAAAATATTAAGACCAACTTGCAGGTAAACCAGATAACTTATGCAGGTAAAGTAATAAGACTGAAGATATATCTGTACAAAAATTGTACATAATTGTACATAAATTGAATGTTTATAAAAATGAGAGTATTTTATGATCTTACTAATATTGATCTTGGTTATAGTGTTTTGAGCGAGTGTGAATAAAATGTGTGTTAATTCATTTTAATCTTTATTCGAGTTAGCTTAGATTTTAGTAATCAAGTAATCATATACGCGTATAATGCGTCCAGCATGTACTTATTGTACAATGTTCATATTACAGACGGCGTTATCACTTATGAGACGCACCAGATGAACTCTCCAGAACAGTGCTTGAGCAGCATACGTTGCAACATTGCAGAACCCATTCTCCTTCACAAGCCAGACGCGGATCATCGCAGGATTAAGACCCATGCCAGGACCCCGGTCTTGGCGCATATTATATATACATTATCTCTGTGCTAGGACTGAAGAAGCCATTCGTGACGAAACATTTAATTTATTAAATGTTCTGAACTGTACATAAGTGTTTTTTTCTATATCTTGTCGGCATCACTATACCATTTCTCCAGTAACAGAAGAGCCAATAGAAATTAAAGTACTTTTATAAGTAAGAAGCATAACTAAAAAAAATACAAATAATGTACAGCGACTGTGACTGAGGCCATTATACAAGCTAAGACTCACCAAGAATGTCTTGCTGGGGAAGCCACTTGCTGATCATCACGTGGTCAGGGACGTCCTCCAGCTCCTCCTCGTATTTCCAGATGACTCGCTGTGGCAGCCTGCGGAAAGCCTGGATGAAGAGATCGCGGTACTGGACCGGCATTGTGGTACTACGAGCAACAGATCCCAAACTGAAGTAAATTACGCCAGAAGATCCCGCTCCTGTGATCCACGATTCTAAGTCCTGTAAAAGTAAGCATGTATTATCATCTTTTAAAATAAGAATTATTCAGTGGAAAATAAGTCAACAGAGGAAGAAAACAGACTCAAGTTTCTGATGACAGAACTATTGATCATGGACAAGATCAGAGATGCCTCGTAATATGGCGTAAGAGGATGATACAAGCATGGGCCATGATACAAACATGGGTCATGATACAAACATGGGTCATGATACAAACATGGGTCATGATACAAACATGGGTCATGGTACAAACATGGGTCATGATACAAACATGGGTCATGATACAAACATGGGTCATGATACAAACATGGGTCATGATACAAACATGGGTCATGGTACAAACATGGGTCATGATACAAACATGGGTCATGGTACAAACATGGGTCATGATGCAAACATGGGTCATGATACAAACATGGGTCATGATACAAACATGGGTCATGATACAAACATGGGTCATGATACAAACATGGGTCATGGTACAAACATGCGTCATGATACAAACATGGGTCATGGTACAAACATGGGTCATGATACAAACATGGGTCATGATACAAACATGGGTCATGATACAAACATGGGTCATGATACAAACATGGGTCATGACACAAACATGGGCAATGATACAAACATGGGTCATGATACAGACATGGGTCATGATACAAACATGGGTCATGATACAAACATGGGCCATGATACAAACATGGGCCATGATACAAACATGGGCCATGATACAAACATGGGTCATGATACAAACATGGGCCATGATACAAACATGGGCCATGATACAAACATGGGCACTTATACAAACATGGGTCATGATACAAACATGTGTCATGATACAAACATGGGCCATGATACAAACATGGGCCATGATACAAACATGGGCCATGATACAAGCATGGGTCATGATACAAACATGGGCCATGATACAAGCATGGGTCATGATACAAACATAGGCCATGATACAAACATGGGCCATGATACAAGCATGGGTCATGATACAAACATGGGCCATGATACAAACATGGGCCATGATACAAACATGGGTCATGATATAAACATGGGCCATGATACAAACATGGGGCATGATGCAAACATGGGCTATGATACAAACATGGGTCATGATACAAACATGGGTCAGGATACAAACATGGGACATGATACAAACATGGGCCATGATACAAACATGGGTCATGATACAAACATGGGCCATGATACAAACATGGGTCATGATACAAACATGGGCCAAGATACAAACAAGGGTCATGATACAAACATGGGCCATGATACAAACATGGGTCATGATACAAACATGTGTCATGATACAAACATGGGTCATGAAACAAACAAGGGTCATGATTCAAACATGGGCCATGATACAGACATGTGTCATGGTACAAACATGGGTCATGATACAAACATGGGTCATGATACAAACATAGGCCATGATACAAACATGGGTCATGATACAAACATGGGTCATGATACAAACATGGGTCATGATACAAACATAGGCCATGATACAGACATGGGTCATGATACAAACATGGGTCATGATACAAACATGGGCCATGATACAAACATGGGTCATGATACAAACATGGGCCATGATACAGACATGTGTCATGATACAAACATGGGTCATGATACAAACATAGGCCATGATACAGACATGGGTCATGATACAAACATGGGCCATGATACATACATGGGTCATGATACAAACATGGGTCATGATACAAACATGGGCCATGATACAAACATGTGTCATGATACAGACATGGGTCATGATACAAACATGGGTCATGATACAAACATGGGGCATGATACAAACATGGGTCATAATACAAACATGGGTCATGATACAAACATGGGCCATGATACAAACATGTGTCATGATACAGACATGGGTCATGATACAAACATGGGTCATGATACAAACATGGGGCATGATACAAACATGGGTCATAATACAAACATGGGTCATGATACAAACATGGGCCATGATAAAAACATGGGTCATGATACAGACATGGGTCATGATACAAACATGGGCCATGATACAAACATGGGTCACGATGCAAACATGGGCCATGATACAAACATGGGTCATGATACAGACATGGGTCATGACACAAACATGGGTCATGATACAAACATGGGTCATGATACAAACATGGGTCATGATACAAACATGGGCCATGATACAAACATGGGTCATGATACAAACATGGGTCATGATACAAACATGGTTCATGATACAGACATGGGCCATGATACAAACATGGGCCATGATACAAACATGGGTCATGATGCAAACATGGGCCATGATACAAACATGGGTCATGATACAAACATGGGCCATGATACAAACATGGGTCATGATTCAAACATGGGCCATGATACAAACATGGGTCATGATACAAACATGGGTCATGATACAAACATGGGTCATGACACAAACATGGGTCATGATACAAACATGGGTCATGGTACAAACATGGGTCATGATACAAACATGGGTCATGATACAAACATGGGCCATGATACAAACATGGGTCATGATACAAACATGGGTCATGATACAGACATGGGTCATGATACAAACATGGGTCATGATACAAACATGGGTCATGATACAAACATGGGCCATGATACAAACATGGGTCATGATACAAACATGGGTCATGATACAAACATGGGACATGATACAAACATGGGTCATGATACAAACATGGGTCATGATACAAACATGGGTCATGATACAAACATGGGTCATAATACAAACATGGGTCATGATACAAACATGGGTCATGGTACAAACATGGGTCATGATGCAAACATGGGTCATGATACAAACATGGGTCATGATACAAACATGGGTCATGATACAAACGTGGGTCATGATACAAACATGGGTCATGGTACAAACATGGGTCATGATACAAACATGGGTCATGATACAAACATGGGTCATGATACAAACATGGGTCATGATACAAACATGGGTCATGATACAAACATGGGTCATGATACAAACATGGGTCATGACACAAACATGGGCAATGATACAAACATGGGTCATGATACAAACATGGGTCATGATACAAACATGGGCCATGATACAAACATGGGCCATGATACAAACATGGGTCATGATACAAACATGGGCCATGATACAAACATGGGCCATGATACAAACATGGGCAATTATACAAACATGGGTCATGATACAAACATGTGTCATGATACAAACATGGGCCATGATACAAACATGGGCCATGATACAAACATGGGCCATGATACAAGCATGGGTCATGATACAAACATGGGCCATGATACAAGCATGGGTCATGATACAAACATAGGCCATGATACAAACATGGGCCATGATACAAGCATGGGTCATGATACAAACATGGGCCATGATACAAACATGGGCCATGATACAAACATGGGTCATGATATAAACATGGGCCATGATACAAACATGGGGCATGATGCAAACATGGGCTATGATACAAACATGGGTCATGATACAAACATGGGGCAGGATACAAACATGGGCCATGATACAAACATGGGCCTTGATACAAACATGGGTCATGATACAAACATGGGCCATGATACAAACATGGGTCATGATACAAACATGGGCCAAGATACAAACAAGGGTCATGATACAAACATGGGCCATGATACAAACATGGGTCATGATACAAACATGGGTCATGATACAAACATGGGTCATGATACAAACATGGGTCATGATACAAACATGGGTCATGATACAAACATGGGTCATGATACAAACATGGGTCATGACACAAACATGGGCAATGATACAAACATGGGTCATGATACAAACATGGGTCATGATACAAACATGGGCCATGATACAAACATGGGCCATGATACAAACATGGGTCATGATACAAACATGGGCCATGATACAAACATGGGCCATGATACAAACATGGGCAATTATACAAACATGGGTCATGATACAAACATGTGTCATGATACAAACATGGGCCATGATACAAACATGGGCCATGATACAAACATGGGCCATGATACAAGCATGGGTCATGATACAAACATGGGCCATGATGCAAGCATGGGTCATGATACAAACATAGGCCATGATACAAACATGGGCCATGATACAAGCATGGGTCATGATACAAACATGGGCCATGATACAAACATGGGCCATGATACAAACATGGGTCATGATATAAACATGGGCCATGATACAAACATGGGGCATGATGCAAACATGGGCTATGATACAAACATGGGTCATGATACAAACATGGGTCAGGATACAAACATGGGCCATGATACAAACATGGGCCATGATACAAACATGGGTCATGATACAAACATGGGCCATGATACAAACATGGGTCATGATACAAACATGGGCCAAGATACAAACAAGGGTCATGATACAAACATGGGCCATGATACAAACATGGGTCATGATACAAACATGTGTCATGATACAAACATGGGTCATGAAACAAATAAGGGTCATGATTCAAACATGGGCCATGATACAGACATGTGTCATGGTACAAACATGGGTCATGATACAAACATGGGTCATGATACAAATATAGGCCATGATACAGACATGGGTCATGATACAAACATGGGTCATGATACAAACATGGGTCATGATACAAACATGTGTCATGATACAGACATGGGTCATGATACAAACATGGGTCATGATACAAACATGGGCCATGATACAAACATGGGTCATGATACAAACATGGGCCATGATACAGACATGTGTCATGATACAAACATGGGTCATGATACAAACATAGGCCATGATACAGACATGGGTCATGATACAAACATGGGCCATGATACATACATGGGTCATGATACAAACATGGGTCATGATACAAACATGGGCCATGATACAAACATGTGTCATGATACAGACATGGGTCATGATACAAACATGGGTCATGATACAAACATGGGGCATGATACAAACATGGGTCATAATACAAACATGGGTCATGATACAAACATGGGCCATGATACAAACATGTGTCATGATACAGACATGGGTCATGATACAAACATAGGTCATGATACAAACATGGGGCATGATACAAACATGGGTCATAATACAAACATGGGTCATGATACAAACATGGGCCATGATACAAACATGGGTCATGATACAGACATGGGTCATGATACAAACATGGGCCATGATACAAACATGGGTCACGATGCAAACATGGGCCATGATACAAACATGGGTCATGATACAGACATGGGTCATGACACAAACATGGGTCATGATACAAACATGGGTCATGATACAAACATGGGTCATGATACAAACATGGGCCATGATACAAACATGGGTCATGATACAAACATGGGTCATGATACAAACATGGGTCATGATACAGACATGGGCCATGATACAAACATGGGCCATGATACAAACATGGGTCATGATGCAAACATGGGCCATGATACAAACATGGGTCATGATACAAACATGGGCCATGATACAAACATGGGTCATGATTCAAACATGGGCTATGATACGAACATGGGTCATGATACAAACATGGGTCATGATACAAACATGGGTCATGACACAAACATGGGTCATGATACAAACATGGGTCATGGTACAAACATGGGTCATGATACAAACATGGGTCATGATACAAACATGGGCCATGATACAAACATGGGTCATGATACAAACATGGGTCATGATACAGACATGGGTCATGATACAAACATGGGTCATGATACAAACATGGGTCATGATACAAACATGGGCCATGATACAAACATGGGTCATGATACAAACATATGTCATGATACAAACATGGGACATGATACAAACATGGGTCATGATACAAACATGGGTCATGATACAAACATGGGTCATGATACAAACATGGGTCATAATACAAACATGGGTCATGATACAAACATGGGTCATGATACAAACATGGGTCATGATACAAACATGGGCCATGATACAAACATGGGTCATGATACAAACATGGGTCATGATATAAACATGGGTCATAATGCAAACATGGGTCATGATACAAACATGGGTCATGATACAAACATGGGTCATGATACAAACATGGGTCATAATACAGATATGGGTCATGATACAAACATGGGTCATAATACAAACATGGGTCATAATACAAACATGGGTCATAATACAAACATGGGTCATAATACAAACATGGGTCATGATACAAACATGGGTCATGATACAAACATGGGTCATGATACAAACATGGGTCATAATGCAAACATGGGTCATAATACAAACATGGGTCATAATACAAACATGGGTCATAATACAAACATGGGTCATGATACAAACATGGGTCATGATACAAACATGGGTCATGATACAAACATGGGTCATGATACAAACATGGGTCATGATACAAACATGGGTCATGATACAAACATGGGTCATGACACAAACATGGGTCATGATACAAACATGGGTCATGATACAAACATGGGTCATGATACAAACATGGGTCATGATACAGACATGGGTCATGATACAAACATGGGTCATGATACAAACATGGGTCATGATACAAACATGGGCCATGATACAAACATGGGTCATGATACAAACATGGGTCATGATACAAACATGGGTCATGATACAAACATGGGTCATGATACAAACATGGGTCATGATACAAACATGGGTCATGATACAAACATGGGTCATGATACAAACATGGGTCATGATACAAACATGGGTCATGATACAAACATGGGCCATGATACAAACATGGGTCATGATATAAACATGGGTCATGATACAAACATGGGTCATGATACAAACATGGGTCATGATACAAACATGGGTCATGATACAAACATGGGTCATGATACAAACATGGGTCATGGTACAAACATGGGTCATGATACAAACATGGGTCATGATACAAACATGGGTCATGATACAAACATGGGTCATGATACAAACATGGGTCATGATACAAACATGGGTCATGATACAGATATGGGTTATGCAATTGTTGAAAAAATTTTAAAATACCGAAGTTTTGAAAATTAAAACATGCAACAGTTGGGTATCTTTACTGATGAAAGTTTCGCCTACGCTGTCGGCTTCTTCAGTCAAATACAAATACAAAGGGAGCAGTAGAAATGAAATATGGATGAAATAATCGGTCCATCAGGCTGAGGGACTGACCACCTCAAACATTTTTTCTCCAAGGTTGAACGACTGACTACATCATCTTTATTTCATTTACACTGCTACCTTTGTGAAGAAGTCTACTGTGTAGACGAAACTTTTCATCACTGAAGATACCCAACTGTTGCACATGTGTCTTAATCTTCATCATGGATCAGGTAGTCAGGACTCACCCCATGACTTTATTAATAAAAAGTCGAAAAATAAAACACACGTTGTTGAGAAATGGCATTACCAGCTAAGCTTAATTTTAAATTTAAATATAGGGAACACTTAGCTGATAAAAGACAGCAAATCGTCTACACAGCCGCCCCTGCAGACGAGGTCTTGAGCTGTCGAAGTCATCTCTCAACGGGCTGTAAAGATTTATAATTTGTAAGATTATAAATTACCCCTAGAGGGTGTTATGTCAGCATATTTCATTCACTGATGGCTGACAAACTTACTTGTGTGGATTCAAAAGTCCGCCCCTTACTGCCGACTATAGGTTGATTACAAACTCCTTGCGACTCAAGAACTGCGCAGTCCCCCGTACTACAAGAAATTCGTAACCTACCTTGATCTTGTAGCGTGAGCTATGGTGTTCTTCACACCTTCGACAGATATCGGTGACTTGATAGAAGTTGAAGAGCCCTTGGATGTCCACGTCTTCCACAGTCTAGGAAAACGCACACTGGTACACTATGTTCCACAAGATTTGTCTTTATTGTTCACAATCTTATCACTAAAGAAGCTGATCACACTTCTCTTAAATGTTTATTGTGTTTTATGAGACACTTTGTTCACACTAACGCACAGATCGTTCTTTGTTGGTTATCCTGGTGTCAGTGTCACTCTCAGTAGAGTCAAAAGTAATCTGAAGACCCCACTGCATCTGGGGTCAATTACTCGCTGTAGCAGTAAACAAGATATTTGCCCCATTTGAGAGGGCTGGGCCCCTCAGGGCTGAAAGGGGCTGAAGGGGGCTGATACCCCCCTCCTGGAGAAAATTTCTCCACACTGGGGGGTGGCGGAGGTTCGCTGCAGGTGAACTATTCATCACTTAACATTAATTTAATTTTCTCACTCGCCACCACTGCTGCTTGTCTTTTCTGAACAGCTTTAGTCTGTGTGGTTTCTGGAGAATCACTAATTTTGATTTCAACACTGTGTAATTCTAACGGTACTAGTTTATTTGTTGTCCGCTTAATCACTACACCTTTGCTTAAAACATCAACTGTCCTGATGATTCCATTTGCATCAGGATATCTGGTCACAATTTTTCCAAGTGGCCATTGGGACCTCGGACCATCATTGTCGATAATCACTCTCACCAGGTCTTAAGGACTTATGATTTTCAGGAACACCAGCTCCATAGAAGTGTTCTCTCAATGAGGTGAGATAGTCTTCTCGTAAAATTTTCTCACAACGTTCAATCACTTTATTAAGGTGTTTGAATTTACGTCTAAGTTGCTCAGGTTCGAAATAAGTAGGATCCTCTATGATTTCTTTGTCATTCATGGGAGGAACAGGTTCGAGCCTTCTGCCATGGAGTAAATGAGATGGACTTAACACTTCTAAATTGTCCATATAATCGGTAACATAAGTTAGAGGTCTGTTGTTGACTCTATTTTCTATTTCAGTCACAACTGTACGGAATTCTTCTGACGATGAAGAGTCTTCCTTAAACAACGTTTTACAATGCCGATCATTCTTTAATAAAATCCGCCGTGCCATGGAGATTTAGGAGGAATGTATCTCCAACGACACCTGCGTTGATTCAGCATCTGTTGTACTTCTGGCTCATCAAAGATCTTGCTTATATAAGCAGCACCAGCAACAAAGTTTGTTGCATTATCTGAAATCATCAGTCTGGGACATGCCCTTCTGGCTGCAAACCTTCTGAATAATTTGATAAAGGTTTCAGCAGACATGGCTACTTCTAGATGTACTGCTCAAGTTGTAGCACATGTGAACAAACAGATGTACACCTTGATGGGAACTTTGTCAACTATTTTGATTAAAATTATTGGTCCAGTGTAATCTAAACCTGTCACCTCAAATGGAGTGATATGACAAACTCTTTCAGAGGGATATGGAGGTGGACCTGGATACTGACATACTCGCATATCGTAGTGACGACATGCAATACAGTCCTTTATTTGTTTTTTCACACTTTGTCGACCTTGAGGTATCCAGTAGGATTGTCGTATATTACAAAGTGTGTCATCTACACCACCATGTAACACGTTACTGTGGGCGTTTTGTACAATCAGTTTTGGTAGCCAATGATTCTTGGGGATCAATATTGGATGTATGGCTTCTTTAGATAGTGAAGAATTATGAATTCTTCCTCGACATCTTATAATCTTTTCTGAGTCGAGATAAAGTCCTAAAGAATTAATTATAACAGGTTTCTTTGGGGATTTATTTAGAGTTTCTAGAAATTTATATTCTTCAGAGAAAACATCTTTCTGTATTAGTTTCACATAGTATTTAATGGGTTCAAGATATTCATAATCAGGTTTTATTCCTTTAATTAATTTAAAGACAAGAGCTGTAACACTTAAGAGTTTATCCAAAGATGAGTATTTAGATCCATCAATGACTCTTTCTGTTGTGTCAGCAGTATTTACACAACTTATTTATGCTGTTTTCAAGCAGACTGTTTCTTCTGGCAAAATGTGAGCTTTTTGCTGAGGCCAGTTATTTTCATTAGAGAGCCAGTTCGGTCCGTGGAGCCATAATTTATTATCCACAAATTTCTTGAGTGGGACACCACGTGACAACATGTCAGCTGGATTCTCTTGGGTAGAGACGTGGAGAAAGAGATAATCTCTCTGCATCTCTTTTATTTCTGCTACTCTGTTCTGTACATAGACCAACTTACTCTTATTATTTTTTAACCACTGGAGAACTGCTTCATTATCACTCCAGCTAACGTTTTTTCCATAGTGAGATGATCAAGTACTATGTTGAGATAGACAGCTAGTTTTGTACCTACATAGAGTGCTGTCAGTTCCAGTTGTGGTACTGTTCTGACCTTCAAGGGTGCTACCCTGGCCTTTGAAGTAATTAGTGTACTTCCTTCAGTATTACTCATGTAAGCTACAGCACCATAACCTCTGGTTGACGCATCACAGAACACATGTAATGTGTCATTGTTTCCCTCTTGACCTATTTGTCTGGGAAATGTAATTTGATGAAGTTGCTTAAACTCCCTGGATATTTCATCCCATGTTTGACTCATTTCTAGAGGCAAGTTCTCATCCCATCCAATTTTGAGCTTCCATGCATCTTGCACAAGCATTTTACCCTTTATGGTAATTGGTGAGACGAGTCCTAGAGGATCAAAACATTGTGATACCTCTGACAGTAAACTACGTTTAGTGAGTGTACTGCATGATTTATTGTTTATCTTTTTGAGACTCAAAGTATTTCCTGTGTGTTCCAAGTAAGTTCCAGCATATTGTTGCAATCAGGAATTTCAGCTTCAGGGAAATCTTCTTTGATAAGTTCCCTTAATTGCTTTGAATTTGTATTCCACATCCTTAGATGCATATTTGCTTCTTTCATCTCCTTGTTAGCTTCTCTGTATAAGGATTTCAAATCCTCCTCTTTATTCACAGTACCTTGAAGATTGTCCACATAGAAACTTTTCTTTAAGATTTCTTTGAAGGAACTTTCAGATTTCTTCAAATGTGTATTTAGAGTAGCTTCTAGTAAGAATGGAGAGGATGTTGCACCAAATAATACTGATTTGAAACGATAAGTTTTCACAGGACTTTGAGGATCATGTGGATTTTCAGGCCACAAGAATCGAGTATAATCTCTATCTATTTCTTGTAGTCCTACTCTTAAGAAAGCTTTGGAAATATCAGCCGTGTAGGCATATGGTTTTGTGCGAAATTTCATAAGCACGTCTCCAAGCTTCTCAGTTAGTGAGGGTCCGGTCATCAGACAGTCATTAAGACTTGCTACATCTTTATTTGCACGTGCGCTGCAATTATATACAACACGTAGTGGAGTGGTTTCAGAATCTTTTCTGACTCCATGGTGCGGGAGATAATGAGCTTCTGTCTTCAACTTATCTTCGACTATTTCCTCAATGAATTTATTGTCCAACTGTTCTTGTATGATATTATCATAGACAGTCAGTAGCTCTGGATTCTTCCTGAGCTCATGTATTTGTGCTTTCATTTCTCCGAAAGCCATGCGATAATTGCTAGGCAGATGTGGTGGATTTAATTTCCATGGTAACCTAACCCAATACTGTCCGTTTTTATATTTGACAGCGTCCAAATATTGGCTATAAGTCTGAGACTCTTGTGGGCTTGGTTTATTTACATCAATACGTATCGCATCTAAATCCCACAACTTATCAACTGGTTCATTCATTTCTTCCAGTAATGATAATTTTTGCTGTGGTACATGATCAGTGGTTATTCTCGTAACTAGTACATTTTCCACTGAATCAATATCAGTTTCTTTCCCACTTTGAGAGGGAATGGGACCACATATCATGTGGCCTCCTGCTGTTTTCAGCAAGTGAACATCATGTTTACTTACTATATTTTGCACAAAACAGTGATAATAATCACTTACAATGATTAAATAAATTGGACTAATAGTGTCCGTCTGTATGTCAGGACAGGCTAACTTGACCTTAGCTGCTTTCAGTGCTTCAACTGTTTCTTTTAATCCCTGGATCTGCACATACTTAGGCAAATCATCTACTACCACAGCTTCTACTGTCTTTTTCCTGTTTCCTAGACCAACAGTGATTCTGGCTAGGTCATATGTCTGTTTACCAGAATTGTGGAAAAAAACAGCTATATCTAACTGTACTTTGGCATAGGGTTGTTTATTCAGTTTCTGCAACACTCTTCTTCTTATGAAGGACCTTTGTAAGCCTTGATCAAATAGTGTTTAGCACATTGGTTTTGTGTAATTTATTAGATAACTCAACTCGAGCTATCGGGAGAGCAGTTGCTTTAAACTTATTTCTCACATTTAATGCTGTTGCTTGTTGACTTCCTGATTTTGTGGAAGTCTTCTGCTGTTCAGCAAAAGTATTTGGGCATAATGCTGTATGATGCATACCCTTGCATTTAAAACACTTCTTCAGTGAGCATTTTCCTCCCTTGTGTTCACTTAAACACTTGTTGCACCTTTTCAGCTGATGAACACGTTGTTTACGTGCCTCCATTGATGTGTATTGACTACAAAACTGTGTGCAATGTGTTCCGTCACAAAGTACACATTTTGGAGTACGTTTATGTGTGACAGTCTGTTTACTGTCTGTTGTATTTACAGCTTGATAAATGCCTATATGGGATTTCCTATTATGTGGTTTAGTGGGAGTAGGTATACTCTTTTTATACTGAGTTGAAGGTTTGTTATCCACGGGATTTGTGGATTTTTCATCTTGTCTCGTTGCTTGCATGCATGAAACTATTGTTTGTAAACCATTGCTAATTTCTTCACAAGTGAAATAGCGTTTATTGAATATAATATTTAATAGTTCAATAGTTTGTGGTGACAACTTATCTTGTACAATACCACTGATAAACCAATCACATTGCCTTAGGTCGTATTTAGCATCTAGTGATCTGAGACTATTGTCTAATGTAATTCTAAATGCCTGTAAGTCTGAAAAACAATGTTTGGGTGGCTTCAAACTTGATATGAAGACTGCATGTCTAACTCTAGCCTTGTCAGCATCAAAGTAATTGTCTGTTAAGACACGTAAGGCTATTTGATAATTGCCTTTAACCACAGGAAATGACTTAATCAGTTCATAGGGTTCTCCCTTCTCAAGACATTTAAGATAATTGAACTTACCAATCTCATTTATGTCAGTTCGTGAATTTACTATGGATTGAAAACCACTAATGAATTCTTCATAATTATGACCTTGGAAAATAGGTAATGACAAGGTAGGTAAGCTTGGTAATGGGACACTTGTTGTTGTTACAGGTGTAACAGGTGTTTGACCACTAGTTACAGTAGGTCTCTGTGACAGAGTTTTGCGGCAAATAGCCTGTACTCCTGTCCACCTTAATTGTTGATTACTAAAAGTATCCAAAACATTTTTAATTTCATCCTCAGACGGATCTGATTCAGGAAATTCCTTTTCATAATGTGTATAGTCTGAATTAATTATTTCCAGACGTTGTGTAAGTAATTCAAATTTGACCTCAAGATCATCAAAATCTATGTTTGTATCTTGAGTTAATCCTATACAGACTGAAATTAGATTTTCTAATTGTGTAATCTTAGTCTGTAAAGACTGAAACTGAGTTTTCAAACAAGCCATTTTAATGGTATACTGTAAATTCTAGCACCACACTTAAAGTGTTTAAAAAACACTGTACTGCTATAAACAGCTGATTTTTTGTTATGCTTAAGTCAGCAATAATCGAGTCAGACACTACTGACCCACTAAGCTTAACCTCAGGGTCAATGACCATGAAGGGTACACAGTACATGTGGCTGGTGTTTATGGCTTGAGTTTGCTGTGTCAGCCTGACCACGGTGATTAATCGTAAATAACGACGTTATACACTTCATTCACTATACACTATAAATGTCACTGTGTAACTGTAAATCACACATGAATATTACTTACACATATATAAATGTCACTGTTAATATATATTTGAAAGCTTACACTTTTATATATAAGTTCCTTTAATATAACAAGTAGATCTATAAGAAACAAACTTTAACACAATCTTGTCTCTTAATTTCTGTCTATAAACATTATAAACACTATGTGTATATACACTCAGACGAACCGAACATCAGTTGGGTTGTTGTAGTCAGCGATTTTCGAGATTGGAGCAGTGGATGCAGGGTGACATCCCCCGTTTTCTTGTTGGGTGAGTCACCCAGCTCCCGTTTTCTTTGGGTGAACGCTGGATGAGCGCCCGGTTTCTTTTGGCTGCCCATTCTCTGTGATTGAGTCTGGAGGGACTCATTTATACTGATTTATATTGTAAAACACTAGTTTTACAGCTTTTTTCGAAGGACCTTGGCTAGTAGGTGATTTGTACACTGTAGTACAACATATTTGGACCACAGTGTGGCCTTTATCCGGTTCGAGCACGACCAATATGTTGAGAAATGGCATTACCAGCTAAGCTTAATTTTAAATTTAAATATATTGAACACTTAGCTGATAAAAGACAGCAAATCGTCTACTCAGCCGTCCCTGCAGACGAGGTCTTGAGAAGCTGTCGAAGTCATCTCTCAACGGGCTGTAAAGATTTATTATTTGTAAGATTATAAATTACCCCTAGGGGGTGTTATGTCAGCATATTTCATTCACTGATGGCTGACAAACTTACTTGTGTGGACTCAAAAGTCCGCCCCTTACTGCCGACTATAGGTTGATTACAAACTCCTTGCAACTCAAGAACTGCGCAGTCTCCCGTACTACAAGAAATTCGTAACCTACCTTGCTCTTGTAGCGTGAGCTATGGTGTTCTTCACACCTTTGACAGATATCAGTGACTTGATAGAAGCTGAAGTGTCCTTGGATGTCCACATCTTCCATAGTCTAGGAAAACGCACACTGGTACACTATGTTCCACAAGATTTGTCTTTATTGTTCACAATCTTATCACTAAAGAAGCTGATCACACTTCTCTTAAGTGTTTATTGTGTTTTATGAGACACTTTGTTCACACTAACGCACAGATCGTTCTTTGTTGGTTATCCTGGCGTCAGTGTCACTCTTAGTAGAGTCAAAAGTAATCTGAAGACGCCACAGCGCCCCACGCCGTCACTGCCCCCAGCACAAAGAAAAAGCCGACCTAATACTTTTGCTTCCTTGCCACTTCCTCGATGAAGCAAAGCAGAATGTTTAAATCTTGCTGTCTTAAGCATAGACAATAATGTCCACTATCTTTACTATGGTAATAAAGTGGGAGCAGGATTTTCCTTAATTGTCTTGCTAAGGTAAGAGATGAACTGTCTTTTATTAAGCTACACTTTGCAACACAGGCCTGGTCTCAGACCGGGCCGCAGGGGCGTTGACCCCCGGAACTCTCTCCAGGTAAACTCCAGGTAAACAGGACCGCACGGAGCGTCAAGCCACGTCACATACTGGTACTGCATCTGGGGTCAATTATTCGCTGTAGCAGTAAGCAAGATATTTGCCCCTTCTGAGAGGGCTGGGCCCCTCAGGGCTGAAAGGGGCTGAAGGGGGCTGATACCCCCCTCCTGGAGAAAATTTCTCCACACACGTGAAACACCTGGGTATCTTCATTCTGCAATATTTACCCAAATGCTGCAGGAATTTTTTAAACCCCATGACTTTATTACTGACAAAACTGTGAATAATGGTTCTGAGTTACTTTATTGACGTCTCCCAGCTCGTGCTGACTAATCATTTTGTCCACAGTAACTAAGCCCATAAACACTAGTCTTCAAAGCAATTGCGTAACTGCTCTGGATACCATTATGAAGGATGACTCAGTCATCGCCACCACTGCCGACAAAGTGGCAGATGTGATGATTCATGACACCAGGGACAACACCAAGCTGGATGGATAACTTGCTATGTGACAGGAACACTTACCAGCCTCTCTCTAACTAGACCAATACTGAAACGCTCTCAGTAGGTAAGAAGTTCCTTCACTTCCCTACCCCAGGCCTACCCACAAATATGAACTACTCACGACCCACAAACCTGAATTCCTCCTCATGTTCTGGTAGTGCGACACAACCTGACAAAAGTTTAAGCCGCACATGTCTAATTTCTAGAGTATAATGTGTCCTGGATATACTCCAGTATATCTGGGTATTCTCAAATGAGTCCTGAGTATACTTTCCTGTGTCCTAGTATTATCGTATGTGCCCTTGGTATTCTTGTATGTGTCCTGGGTGTACTTCAATGTGTCTTGGGTGTACTTCAATGTGTCCTGGGTATTCTCGTATGTCTCCTGGTATACTTCAATGTATCCTGGTTAATCTCATGTGTGTTCTGGGTATATTTCAATATGTCCTGGGTATACTCCTGTGTGTCCTGGGTATACTGTAGTGCGTCCTGGGAATACTGTAGTGCGTCCTGGGCATACTGTAGTGCGTCCTGGGTATACTCGTATGTGTCCTGGGTATACTCTCATGTGTTTTGGGTATACTCTCATGTGTTCTGGGTATACTCTCATGTGTTTTGGATATACTCCTGTGTGTCCTGGTACTCGTATGTGTCCTGGGAATACTCATGTGCCCTGGGTATTCTTGTATGTGTAATACGTATTCAGTACCCGGGTAATAGACCAGGTGCCTCAACACCTTGGTAATGGACCAGGTGCTTCAACGCCCTGGTAATGGACCAGGTACTTCAATACCCTAGAAATGGACCAGGTGATTCAACACCCTGGTAATTGACTAGGTGCTTCAACATCCTAGTAATGGACCAGGTTCTTCAACACCCTGGCAATGGACCAGGTGCTTTAACACCCTGGTGATGAGCAAGAATGGTAGACAATACCGACAAGATGAAAATTAGACAGAAGTGCAACATCTGGGTACCTTTATTGTAGACGTTTAGCCATGCGGTGGCTATATCAGTACAAATTCAGGGACATAATTTGAAGACAGTAGAACTGTATACGAAAGATGAGGTAATCAGTTCCTCAGCCTTGGAGGTGGTGTGAAGAGCACCATAGTCGGTGCTTCTCACGCCAGGATGAAAATTTGACACACCAAGATGACAATTAGAACCAGTTGCTTCAGCTCCACTCTAATATTCACTGTCAGACACTGCAACACAACGGTATCTTGGTTCAGAAAACACCTTTGACAATTCTTTCAAGTGAAAATGGATGTATTTGAGAGGGACCTGACCTCTCAATGTTTACATTCTTTCTCCTACTAGTGGACTGTGCCACACCTCTTGACAGAATATATTCCTTGCACATGCCCTTCAGTGGCTGAATTTCTCTTCTTGCTTCCTTTAATTCTGCCTTAAGCTGGAGATATAGCTACTCATAGTCGAGGGAAGCCATCATCACAATCTCAGCTAAGAACGGAGAGCATGCTAATTACGTCTTGTCAAAGCTAAGTACAGATCACCACTCTTCATACGGGAGATTCCTTATACAGTAAATCATTTTAGTCACCCTTTTCTGTATGTTCTCTAATGAATCTACAATATATCCATCCTGCAGTAAGATGACCAAAACGGAGCTGCATTAATGTAACTGATACCTCACGACTCAAGAAATCGTAATGACACGATTGCAAACAAACCATACCCGCGGTCATAGAGTCTCAAAACTCCAGCCCGTCGCGTTAGCCACTAGACCAGCTAGCCACAATAAGATTCATCCAACTAGGTATATTTCTACACCATAGGAAGGTTAGCACAGGCACCTCTGTGACCACAAATGCAAGTTTTTATAGACGAATCTCCAGCTAGCGTGGCCGTGACGAACTCTAGCTGGAGATTCGTCTATAAAAACTTGCATTTGTGGTCACAGAGGTGCCTGTGCTAACCTTCCTATGGTGTAGAAATATACCTAGTTGGATGAATCTTATTGTGGCTAGCTGGTCTAGTGGCTAACGCGACGGTCTGGAGTTTTGAGGCTCTATGACCGCGGGTTCAATCCCGGCCGGGGGTATGGTTTAACTGATACCTCACTAGTGATGTATAGAGATGTAAAATAACTTTTGAACTTCTGTTACTTATACCTTTATAAATAAATCATAGTAATCTTTTAGCCTTATTCCGCACATTTAGGCACTGTTGTCTTGGCTTTAGGTTTCTGCTTACCATGACTCTCAAGTCCTTTTCACACTCTGTGTTCAAGCTCTGCTTTACCTAGTTTATAACTTCTAGGGTTATTTTCATTCCCAAGGAATAGGAATTTACACTTGTCTACATTGAACTTCATCTGCCACTTTTCAGACCAAGACATTAATTTATCCAAATCCTCCTGGAGTTCATTGGTATCCTCCTTAGAATGAACCATACGGCCTATCTTTGTATCATCAGCAAATTTGTTCATATCACTTGTAATTCCCTCATCAAGGTCATTAATGTAAATTTTGAACAACACTAGGTCTAGAACTGATCCTTGTGTGACGCCACCAGTGACCAGTCCCCATTATAATCGGCAGAACGAAAATCAAGGACTTTAACCGTATTATCCTTTCTCTTGTACTCCCAGGTAATATTAAAAGGCTTTGTGAACACTTGCGCCAAGCTCTTCAATTATCTCCAGATTATTTACGAGGGTTTCTTTATTTGACAAGACTAGGTCGAGCAAATTATTACCTCTGGTAGGCTCTGTTACACATTGTTTCAGAAAATGATGCTGAACTACTTCCGTAAATTCACAGGACTCCAAATTACCGGTCAAAAAGAGTACAGTTAGTTTGACTAAAGTTAAAATCCCGTACTACCACTACGTTATTGTGTCTGGAAGCACTAACACTTTCGTCCCAAAGAAGTCTCCCTCTTTCATGATCCAAGCCTAGAGGTCGGTTTATTACACCTAAAATTAGCTTTTCTTGGCCTGAAAATTCTACTCAAACAGATTCTGTTACTAACCTATCCATTTTTATACCTGATTTTATGCAACGATTTATATTTTCTCGTATATAAAATGCAACTCCACTCCCTTTCCCGTTATATTTATCTACATAGAACTTTTTCCTATTCAGCTATACTTTTACGAAATTTCTGTATTATCAATACCCTGTGTTACTCGATGACTGTTATTATTAAGATTCATAATATCAAAGCCTAAGTCAATATTTTCAAACTCATTATTTTTCATTCCTAAACCTATAACTCTATCTAATCCTAGTTTAAAGTCCTAACAACACCCTCAACTGAACTAGCGAGAAAACCCACACCTATCCCAGATAAGTGAATCTAATCCCTGGCATACATGTCATTTCTACCGTAGAAGTGGTCCCATTTGTCAATGAATGGTATTGCATTATCCTTAGAGTGTTTGTACAGCCAACAAAGTAATATAATTTTCTCTGGACAACCATAAACTTCCAATGCCCCTTCCCGGCAAAATGCCACATATTACAGGGAGCCCCTCTTCTTCCTAATTATGTCTATTGCTGTCTTATACATTCTGTCTAAATCCTCACTTCTATGCTTGCCTACATCGTTGCCTCCTGCACTGAGGCAGATAATAGGATTGATCCCTTTACCGTTCATGATGTTGTCAAGCCGACTAACAATATCCTCCATCCCAGTCCCATTAAATCAAATCCTCTGTCTCCTACTCCTATCCTTCAAACAGAAGGCCCTATCCATGTACCTAATCTGAATGTCACCAACAGCACAATGTTCTTACCTTCATTGTTGTTCTGCGTCGTGACGGTCCCAGTAATCAACTTACATTCATCGGGTAGCACATAGAATGGGTTCGAAGTTTCCACAGTAGCCTCCTGGTTTTTCATTTCTACCTCTACATCCGTCCTCTTGATCCTTAGCTTTGTTTCATGATGTCTAGCAACTGTCTTGGTTCCTTTCTTGACTTGAGGATTCACCACAGGAGGATTACTATGAATCCTTTTCTTTTCCTCAGTCAATTGCTGTATCTTAACCTTAGCCACCCTCAGCTCCTCCCTAAGCTGCTGGTAGAGTTGCTCAATTGAGGACATCTTGGTTCAGTAGACTGAGGACATCTTGGTTCAGTAGATTGAGGACATCTTGGTTTAGTGTGGGGCCGGTTGGTCTGTTGATATGTTCCTCCTCTTCTGTGTTTTTATGAGTGAGAGGGGTTGGATTTAAGCGAGACATACACATTAACTAAAAAGGGTTATCGAAGCTTATTGCTTGATAACCCCTGAAAATGGGTTGGACAAATATTTTTGTTAGTGAGTTTTTGATAAGTACCCGCCCAGTATAGGCCAGTAAACCGGCTTCAGTGTTCCTCCTTTCTTATGTTCAACTCACCTGAGGCAGAGGGTTGGCAGGACGACAATGCATGGCGCCCACCTCCACCTGTGAGGG
This sequence comes from Cherax quadricarinatus, assembly GCF_038502225.1. Lineage (NCBI taxonomy): Eukaryota > Metazoa > Arthropoda > Malacostraca > Decapoda > Parastacidae > Cherax > Cherax quadricarinatus. Next base: position 18,938,533 of record NC_091376.1, read on the forward strand.
CAGGAGAGGCAGTGGTGTGCTGATAGAAAAGTGACTGTTGAGCAGCGATAAACTCACGTTCCTCTCCAGGTCCAACAACAGTGGCAGCTCCGGGAACTGAGCTGAGATCTGAGGAATACCACCAATACTTTACAGTTGTTGATGGGGGCGGGTCTGGCATTGCATCAAAATATCAAAAAGTTTCTGTTGCTCAAAGTAACATTGGGTACCATACACTATGCTAAAATTGTAACTATACTTTTTACTCAAGGGAGATATTTTTTATAAATAAATATAAGAATAATTTTGGTAAAACAGAATAATTTTGTGTAGGTAATTCGTTTCCTGACGATCATCAACAGCACGAACCTGTGACTGCATATTACTCACCTCTTTTTGTATCAGTGGCACTATGGCCCATTTCCGCCAGTAAAGCGGAAAGCTAATGTGTACCAAAGTATTGTAGAAGCGATGCCAGAGGTTCATGGGTCTAGGGTAGTCCTGTAAGAAATTTGGGGCGTAGGCTGGGTTGAGAACGTTGCCCAGGACGGAACTCTGACGTGGGTCCATCCCTCCCGTTGAAAGAGTGATAAAGGGAACTTCGTGCAGAAAGGGATATGCAATCTGTGGAAGAGCTAGTTCTGTGAGCCACACTTTCATATACGATTCCAGAATTGCCTTCACTATTCTCAATATGCCCAACGTAGAGAGAGAAAGCAACATTTATTATCTTTCCTAATTCTAGAGTAGTTGGGAGCATTTCTAAACTATAAATCAGTCACCCTTGTTCTTACGAGCCCTGTGTCTATCTCGGCGTTTTATGATGAAGAGGTAATTAATGTTAAAAAAATTACAGATTATTTTCAATTTAAGAAGATACTGGGACTGGGGGGAATTAGAAACCGACTTGTCTAGCTACCCTCTCTGGATGCTAGCTAATACCGCGACGCTCTAGATCACTAAACCACGGAAAAATGGCTAGACAACTCGGGTTCAAAGCCCGGCAAGTAAAGTGTTCTTTGCTTTATATATGGAAGACAAGCTACGGTGGATGGAAATCTTCGGCTCAAGTACTTTTACGTCTAATTTCATCATCAAGAGCTGTGTAATGTTGCAGGAGTAGTAACAGAAAAATGAGGGGAAGTTTTTGCAGGGTGAGATGGAGTGGTGACACTAGACAGCCAGCTTCTCTCACATAATGAGAGGCACCGGTCGGTCTTCTAACCACCGACCCGCCCTCCCCATTCCTCCATATGTGAGGTAGGACAGAAGAGGGCCTACGAGTTTGCAGAAAGTGGAAACCGAAATAATGAGGGAAGAAATAGCTAGCCGTAAGCTTTCTTTAATCATCGTAAAGTCATGTGACATAAGATATTACATTGAACTAGTGCCTTCAAAAACAATGGGACAGTGAAACAAAAATTGAATAAGAACACACTGTCTAATAATTTAGGATGGGCCAGGAGTCAAATCTTATTTTCAACCATGTCAGTTCATGCAATCACCCAACTAGGTGAGCTTCTGCCCAGATTATTGTATCTAATAGTTCCATCATGGAAAGAAACATAACTGGATCCTAGCTCTTGAAACTTGATAGAAATGCCCAATATAACTCAAGTTATGAGTTGCACAAACTCGATAACTATTTCGTGGAGCCTATTGTGCACAGCCTTGAGCAAGGGTTGAGGAGGGTGGGTCGGTGGCTAGAAGATGGTCCGGTGCTTCTCATTATGTGAGAGAAACTGGCTGGATTGTGTTACCACTCCGCATCACACTGACAAAACCTCCCATCGTTGCTTCTGTTGCTACTCCTGCAACACTACATAACTCCTGATGATGCACGGAGACGTGTGAAAGTACTTGTACTGAAGATTTCCATCCCTGTGGATTGTCTTGCATTGTTAAGATCCTCTGTCGACGATTATATATACATATATATATATATATATATATATATATATATATATATATATATATATATATATATATATATATATATATATATATATATATATATATATATATATATATATATATATACATACATATATATATATATATATATTTTATTTTTTATTATCACACTGGCCGATTCCCACCAAGGCAGGGTGGCCCGAAAAAGAAAAACTTTCACCATCATTCACTCCATCACTGTCTTGCCAGAAGGGTGCTTTACACTACAGTTTTTAAACTGCAACATTAACACCCCTCCTTCAGAGTGCAGGCACTGTACTTCCCATCTCCAGGACTCAAGTCCGGCCTGCCGGTTTCCCTGAATCCCTTCATAAATGTTACTTTGCTCACACTCCAACAGCACGTCAAGTATTAAAAACCATTTGTCTCCATTCACTCCTATCAAACACGCTCACGCATGCCTGCTGGAAGTCCAAGCCCCTCGCACACAAAACCTCCTTTACCCCCTCCCTCCAACCCTTCCTAGGCCGACCCCTACCCCGCCTTCCTTCCACTACAGACTGATACACTCTTGAAGTTATTCTGTTTCGCTCCATTCTCTCTACATGTCCGAACCACCTCAACAACCCTTCCTCAGCCCTCTGGACAACAGTTTTGGTAATCCCGCACCTCCTCCTAACTTCCAAACTACGAATTCTCTGCATTATATTCACACCACACATTGCCCTCAGACATGACATCTCCACTGCCTCCAGCCTTCTCCTCGCTGCAACATTCATCACCCATGCTTCACACCCATATAAGAGCGTTGGTAAAACTATACTCTCATACATTCCCCTCTTTGCCTCCAAGGACAAAGTTCTTTGTCTCCACAGACTCCTAAGTGCACCACTCACTCTTTTTCCCTCATCAATTCTATGATTCACCTCATCTTTCATAGACCCATCCGCTGACACGTCCACTCCCAAATATCTGAATACGTTCACCTCCTCCATACTCTCTCCCTCCAATCTGATATTCAATCTTTCATCACCTAATCTTTTTGTTATCCTCATAACCTTACTCTTTCCTGTATTCACCTTTAATTTTCTTCTTTTGCACACCCTACCAAATTCATCCACCAATCTCTGCAGCTTCTCTTCAGAATCTCCCAAGAGCACAGTGTCATCAGCAAAGAGCAGCTGTGACAACTCCCACTTTGTGTGTGATTCTTTATCTTTTAACTCCACGCCTCTTGCCAAGACCCTCGCATTTACTTCTCTTACAACCCCATCTATAAATATATTAAACAACCACGGTGACATCACACATCCTTGTCTAAGGCCTACTTTTACTGGGAAAAAATTTCCCTCTTTTCTACATACTCTAACTTGAGCCTCACTATCCTCGTAAAAACTCTTCACTGCTTTCAGTAACCTACCTCCTACACCATACACTTGCAACATCTGCCACATTGCCCCCCTATCCACCCTGTCATACGCCTTTTCCAAATCCATAAATGCCACAAAGACCTCTTTAGCCTTATCTAAATACTGTTCACTTATATGTTTCACTGTAAACACCTGGTCCACACACCCCCTACCTTTCCTAAAGCCTCCTTGTTCATCTGCTATCCTATTCTCCGTCTTACTCTTAATTCTTTCAATTATAACTCTACCATACACTTTACCAGGTACACTCAACAGACTTATCCCCCTATAATTTTTGCACTCTCTTTTGTCCCCTTTGCCTTTATACAAAGGAACTATGCATGCTCTCTGCCAATCCCTAGGTACCTTACCCTCTTCCATACATTTATTAAATAATTGCACCAACCACTCCAAAACTATATCCCCACCTGCTTTTAACATTTCTATCTTTATCCCATCAATCCCGGCTGCCTTACCCCCTTTCATTTTACCTACTGCCTCACGAACTTCCCCCACACTCACAACTGGCTCTTCCTCAATCCTACAAGATGTTATTCCTCCTTGCCCTATACACGAAATCACAGCTTCCCTATCTTCATCAACATTTAACAATTCCTCAAAATATTCCCTCCATCTTCCCAATACCTCTAACTCTCCATTTAATAACTCTCCTCTCCTATTTTTAACTGACAAATCCATTTGTTCTCTAGGCTTCCTTAACTTGTTAATCTCACTCCAAAACTTTTTCTTATTTTCAACAAAATTTGTTGATAACATCTCACCCACTCTCTCATTTGCTCTCTTTTTACATTGCTTCACCACTCTCTTAACCTATATATATATATATATATATATATATATATATATATATATATATATATATATATATATATCTATATATATATATATATATATATATATATATATATATATATATATATATATATATATATAATATCTGAGAGAGTTAGAGCATAGGAAGGGGTAGCAGTAATGTTGAAGGATCAGTTATGGAAGGAGAAAAGAGAATATGAATGTGTAAATTCAAGAATTATGTGGAATAAAATAAAAGTTGGATGCGAAAAGTGGGTCATAATAAGCGTGTATGCACCTGGAGAAGAGAGGAATGTAGAGGAGAGAGAGAGATTTTGGGAGATGTTAAGTGAATGTATAGGAGCCTTTGAACCAAGTAAGAGAGTAATTGTGGTAGGGGACCTGAATGCTAAATTCAAAGTTTATTCTCTATAAAGATTACAATGTTGAATTTACAGAATTTGGTTGTTGTGTGGTTTACATGTAGTTAAATAATGATTACAGAGTGTACCACTAGAACGCTTAGCATGGCTAGGGTAGGTAAGTTTGGGGGGCCAGGTGTAAATGATAATGGGAGCCCTTTCATTGAACTTTGTATAGAAAGGGGTTTAGTTATAGGTAATACATATTTTAAGAAAAAGAGGATAAATAAGTATACAAGATATGATGTAGGGCGAAATGACAGTAGTTCGTTGGATTATGTATTGGTAGATAAAAGACTGTTGAGTAGACTTCAGGATGTACATGTTTATAGAGGGGCCACAGATATATCAGATCACTTTCTAGTTGTAGCTACACTGAGAGTAAAAGGTAGATGGGATACAAGGAGAATAGAAGCATCAGGGAAGAGAGAGGTGAAGGTTTATAAACTAAAAGAGGAGGCAGTTAGGGTAAGATATAAACAGCTATTGGAGGATAGATGGGCTAATGAGAGCATAGGAAATGGGGTCGAAGAGGTATGGGGTAGGTTTAAAAATGTAGTGTTAGAGTGTTCAGCAGAAGTTTGTGGTTACAGGAAAGTGGGTGCAGGAGGGAAGAGGAGCGATTGGTGGAATGATGATGTAAAGAGAGTAGTAAGGGAGAAAAAGTTAGCATATGAGAAGTTTTTACAAAGTAGAAGTGATGCAAGGAGGGAAGAGTATATGGAGAAAAAGAGAGAAGTTAAGAGAGTGGTGAAGCAATGTAAAAAGAGAGCAAATGAGAGAGTGGGTGAGATGTTATCAACAAATTTTGTTGAAAATAAGAAAAAGTTTTGGAATGAGATTAACAAGTTAAGAAAGCCTAGAGAACAAATGGATTTGTCAGTTAAAAATAGGAGAGGAGAGTTATTAAATGGAGAGTTAGAGGTATTGGGAAGATGGAGGGAATATTTTGAGGAATTGTTAAATGTTGATGAAGATAGGGAAGCTGTGATTTCGTGTATAGGGCAAGGAGGAATAACATCTTGTAGGAGTGAGGAAGAGCCAGTTGTGAGTGTGGGGGAAGTTCGTGAGGCAGTAGGTAAAATGAAAGGGGGTAAGGCAGCCGGGATTGATGGGATAAAGATAGAAATGTTAAAAGCAGGTGGGGATATAGTTTTGGAGTGGTTGGTGCAATTATTTAATAAATGTATGGAAGAGGGTAAGGTACCTAGGGATTGGCAGAGAGCATGCATAGTTCCTTTGTATAAAGGCAAAGGGGACAAAAGAGAGTGCAAAAATTGTAGGGGGATAAGTCTGTTGAGTGTACCTGGTAAAGTGTATGGTAGAGTTATAATTGAAAGAATTAAGAGTAAGACGGAGAATAGGATAGCAGATGAACAAGGAGGCTTTAGGAAAGGTAGGGGGTGTGTGGACCAGGTGTTTACAGTGAAACATATAAGTGAACAGTATTTAGATAAGGCTAAAGAGGTCTTTGTGGCATTTATGGATTTGGAAAAGGCGTATGACAGGGTGGATAGGGGGGCAATGTGGCAGATGTTGCAAGTGTATGGTGTAGGAGGTAGGTTACTGAAAGCAGTGAAGAGTTTTTACGAGGATAGTGAGGCTCAAGTTAGAGTATGTAGGAAAGAGGGAAATTATTTCCCAGTAAAAGTAGGCCTTAGACAAGGATGTGTGATGTCACCGTGGTTGTTTAATATATTTATAGATGGGGTTGTAAGAGAAGTAAATGCGAGGGTCTTGGCAAGAGGCGTGGAGTTAAAAGATAAAGAATCACACACAAAGTGGGAGTTGTCACAGCTGCTCTTTGCTGATGACACTGTGCTCTTGGGAGATTCTGAAGAGAAGTTGCAGAGATTGGTGGATGAATTTGGTAGGGTGTGCAAAAGAAGAAAATTAAAGGTGAATACAGGAAAGAGTAAGGTTATGAGGATAACAAAAAGATTAGGTGATGAAAGATTGAATATCAGATTGGAGGGAGAGAGTATGGAGGAGGTGAACGTATTCAGATATTTGGGAGTGGACGTGTCAGCGGATGGGTCTATGAAAGATGAGGTGAATCATAGAATTGATGAGGGAAAAAGAGTGAGTGGTGCACTTAGGAGTCTGTGGAGACAAAGAACTTTGTCCTTGGAGGCAAAGAGGGGAATGTATGAGAGTATAGTTTTACCAACGCTCTTATATGGGTGTGAAGCGTGGGTGATGAATGTTGCAGCGAGGAGAAGGCTGGAGGCAGTGGAGATGTCGTGTCTGAGGGCAATGTGTGGTGTGAATATAATGCAGAGAATTCGTAGTTTGGAAGTTAGGAGGAGGTGCGGGATTACCAAAACTGTTGTCCAGAGGGCTGAGGAAGGGTTGTTGAGGTGGTTCGGACATGTAGAGAGAATGGAGCGAAACAGAATGACTTCAAGAGTGTATCAGTCTGTAGTGGAAGGAAGGCGGGGTAGGGGTCGGCCTAGGAAGGGTTGGAGGGAGGGGGTAAAGGAGGTTTTGTGTGCGAGGGGCTTGGACTTCCAGCAGGCATGCGTGAGCGTGTTTGATAGGAGTGAATGGAGACAAATGGTTTTTAATACTTGACGTGCTGTTGGAGTGTGAGCAAAGTAACATTTATGAAGGGATTCAGGGAAACCGGCAGGCCGGACTTGAGTCCTGGAGATGGGAAGTACAGTGCCTGCACTCTGAAGGAGGGGTGTTAATGTTGCAGTTTAAAAACTGTAGTGTAAAGCACCCTTCTGGCAAGACAGTGATGGAGTGAATGATGGTGAAAGTTTTTCTTTTTCGGGCCACCCTGCCTTGGTGGGAATCGGCCAGTGTGATAATAAAAAAAATAAAAATAATAGTATGACAGGGTGGATAGAGGGGGCAATGTGGCAGATGCTGCAGGTGTATGGTGTAGGAGGTAGGTTACTGAAAGCAGTGAAGAGGTTTTACGAGGATAGTGAGGCTCAAGTTAGAGTATGTAGTAAAGAGGGAAATTATTTCCCAGTAAAAGTAGGCCTTAGACTAGGATGTGTGATGTCACCGTGGTTGTTTAATATATTTATAGATGGGGTTGTAAGAGAAGTAAATGCGAGGGTCTTGGCAAGAGGCGTGGAGTTAAAAGATAAAGAACCACACATAAAGTGGGAGTTGTCACAGTTGCTCTTTGCTGATGACACTGTGCTCTTGGGAGATTCTGAAGAGAAGTTGCAGAGATTGGTGGATGAATTTGGTAGGGTGTGCAAAAGAAGAAAATTAAAAGTGAATACAGGAAAGAGTAAGGTTATCAGGATAACAAAAAGATTAGGTGATGAAAGATTGGATATCAGATTGGAGGGAGAGAGTATGGAGGAGGTGAATGTATTCAGATATTTGGGAGTGGACGTGTCAGCGGATGGGTCTATGAAAGATGAGGTGAATCATAGAATTGATGATGGGAAAAGGGTGAGCCGTGCACTTAGGAGTCTGTGGAGACAAAGAACTTTGTCCTTGGAGGCAAAGAGGGGAATGTATGAGAGTATAGTTTTACCAACGCTCTTATATGGGTGTGAAGCATGGGTGATGAATGTTGCAGCAAGGAGAAGGCTGGAGGCAGTAGAGATGTCATGTCTGAGGGCAATGTGTGGTGTGAATATAATGCAGAGAATTCGTAGTTTGGAAGTTAGGAGGAGGTGCGGGATTTCCAAAGGGCTGAAGAATGGTTGTTGAGGTGGTTCGGACATGTAGAGAGAATGGAGCGAAACAGAGCGACTTCAAGAGTGTATCAGTCTGTAGTGGAAGGAAGGCGGGGTAGGGGTCGGCCTAGGAAAGGTTGGAGGGAGGAGGTAAAGGAGGTATTGTGTGCGAGGGGCTTGGACTTCCAGCAGGCATGCGTGAGCGTGTTTGATAGGAGTGAATGGAGTCAAATGGTTTTTAATACTTGACTTGCTGTTGGAGTGTGAGCAAAGTAACATTTATGAAGGGGTTCAGGGAAACCGGCAGGCCGGACTTGAGTCCTGGAGATGGGAAGTACAGTGCCTGCACTCTGAAGGAGGGGTGTTAATGTTGCAGTTTAAAAACTGTAGTGTAAAGCACCCTTCTGGCAAGACAGTGATGAAGTGAATGATGGTGAAAGTTTTTTTTTTTCGGGCCACCCTGCCTTGGTGGGAATCGGCCAGTGTGATAATAATATATATATATATATATATACACTGATCTCTGGCCGAAGGAGACTCGAACCTACGAACCTTGGAAGAAGGTACGCAGTGCTTTACCGTTTTCATCACACTGGACCAATTCCTTGGCGTCCAGCTCACGCTAGACGTTGATCCAAGGCAGCCAGCTTTCAGGGAGAAGGCTTACAGCTTTTTCATCTCATCCCCTGCATACATCGACCAACTAGAGATTTTAACAATGCAAGGAATTCGCAAGAGCTGGCGAAATATATACAAGCACTGATATCTTGCCGAAGGAGACTCGAACCTACGAACCTTGGAACAAGGTACGCAGTGCTTTACCATTCTCACCACACTGGACCATTACCGTTATGAATTATACATGAGCCTAATTAGTGTAATCCTAAACCAGTATTCATATTAATTTCAAAACTATTCTTCATGAAGTTTGAGTCTGTTATATTTCTCTCAACCATGGACCTATTTTATATAATTTTCTCGGCCTTTTGAAAATCAATTGGATGGTTAAAATCTCTCACATGAATAAACAAAGCATTAGACTCTTGTCCATTTCTAATGCTATAATTTTTTTGTAACCTTAATTAAAGACTTATTCCAGTTTGACAATAATAAACTCAATCACATTTTTTTACAGGGAATCTTATAGACACAGCAGTCAGTATTTTGGGGGAATTTTTATTCAAAAGCTATATTCCTGTATCAAGAGAAGGTAGGGAAGGTATATCAAGAAAATTTTCATGGTAAGGGAGAAAAAACATATTTTTGGTTGAAAAAACAAATTTAATGCCAAACTTAAGGGGAAAACAACATCCCGTATTGGGTATCTGCTTAGACGAGATGGGAACTACTCGAACGACAGCAATGATATGAGTGACACACTAAAGTTATAATATGAGTCAATCCTCAGCAAGCCGTTAACCAGCCTAATGGTTGAGAATCTAAATGAAATCTTTATGACCGAGACCCAAAATCTGGTCATCTCGAAAATCTCTGATATTATCCAAACACCACAAGACTTCCAAAAGGCAATAAATGACTTGCCTATGCACTCTGCCTCAGGCCCGGACACAAGAACTACAAGAAGCCCCTGTCATATGCCTTCAGCATTCTATGGAGAGGAAACATGAACACAGCGGTCGTCAGACACCCACTGAAAACAACAGACATAGCCCCACTCTACAAAAGTAGCAGTAAAACAATTGCAAAGAACTACAAACAGATTGCACTAACATCCCATATCATAAAAATCTTTGAAAGGGTTCTAAGAAACAAGATCGCCAACGACCAAGATACCCATCAGTTACACAACAAATGGCAACACAGACTGATAGCAGGCCGCTGCTGCCTTTCCCATCTACTGGACCACTATGACAAGGTCCTGTATGCTATACAGGATAAACAACATGCAGATGTAGTATGCATTGGAGGCAGCCAGGTTGGCTGATACCTTCGAAACTAACCGCTCCTTGTCCGAGCGGTCCCGTCTCTCTTTTCAACAGCCTGGCATGAGCAGAGATCGTCAACCTTGGAGAATGAAGTGCCAGCCGGAGGGAGAACGTCTACGTCAGCCAACTAAGTCACCTGGTGAGCCACGCTTCTCAACATATGGTCAACCTGCGGAGAGGCAAACTACTCATGGTGCATCTCGACAACAGTATCCAGAGAGACACCAGCCAGAAGGACACCATTTGCAACGTCAGCAGGGAGTAAAGGGCAAGCCTGTCGTCTGCTTCCTCTGTAACAAAGTAGGTCACATCCATCCCAACTGCCCCCATAAACCCCAACCCATTGGGAAAATCTCTAATATCCCTAGGAACATGTCCCCTAGAGAAGTAGAAAAAGGTATGGCCCCTTATTATTGCAAGAGTCTTATTTCCCTTCAGGAAAACTCACAAACAACTGAAGTAAAGACCTTCAGAGATACTGGAGCATATTGCTCACTTGTAAGAGAAGGAATATTACCCCTTTCAGAGAACACTTCCTTGAATTCCTCTGTTTTATTGGAAGCATTTGGAGGAGCTATATATTCTGTTCCTTTGCATAAAATTTATGTACAGTGCAAATATTACACTGGGTACTTGACTGTAGGTGTCTCAAAAGGATTCCCCATGAAAGATGCCATGTTATTACTGGGTAATAACATTACTACTGTTAGTGCGTGTCCTGAACCTATAATGAGTAATTGTTCTCCGGTGTTGGCCATAACTCGGGCAACATCCCAAGGGTTGTCTGGAGAGAATGTTGACCTATCCTTGGACGACTCCGATCTCGGAATAGCCACGTTGTTTTATGAGGCACACCGACCGGAGCCTCGTAAATCAAGTGAACAGACCACAGTGGTTAAGTCACGATCCTGCAGAAAGACTCGAACCTCTGGTTCCACAGACTCCAGCAGGTTATCAATCAGAATAAGCTGTACCAGCTCCTCAAAGGTAGAGACACCACTTGCTTTATGCCAGCTGGTAAAAGCTTTGGTTTGCTGTCTCACAAAGTCCACTAGGGATTGACCAAGCTGCCGCCTGCTTAATTTAAAAATCTTTCTATATTTGGCTGGGATACATGTATATGCTCCCAACACTGTGGTCTTCACTACTTTATAATCAGAAAATTCAGCGTCATTTAATGCTGACGTAAATTCCTGTGCCTTACCCAATAATGCTGTATGAACCAACGATGCCCAATGCTGTTCCGGCCACCTCAAGGCTCGAGCCTGATTTTCGAAGCTTTCGAAAAATTGTTCTGGTTCGGCCTCATTGAAGCGGGGAACAAGCTGTACTGCTTTTTGTAAACTAAAATCATTTACAGAATGCGAAAACTGCCTCCTTTCTCTTTCCCTATCAAATTCTTCCCTTGCGAATGCTCTCTGTTCCCTAGTTTGCTCAAGATTGATTTTTGCCAGCTCAAGTGCCAACGACGCTGATTCACCCTGAGACAACCCAGCTGCACTATACTGACCATTTTGATCCGTAGGTGTATCATCTTCCTCCTGCGAGAACATAGTAGTTTTTGCCCTAGCTCCCGTAGAGGGAGGAGTCTGATGTGCCATCTCTTCTTCTATAAGTTTGTCAGCAATCAGTAAACGCAGTTGCGCAGCTGTGAGAGTGCGTTTGTATTTAATGCGAATGGAACGAGCAATTTTCCAACAACGCTGTAGGGACAATTTAGGTAGGTTATGCAAAGTATATGCCGACACCAGACGTCTGACTCGTCTAGGTGGCATAAGTTATTCGCTATGCACAGTACGATTGCAGAATACCCCAACGTAACACGCTAATTTGCAGAACAAACTTAGCTATGCACAGTACGATTGCAGAATACGCATACAAGCAAAGCCGACTGCAAAATTCTCCACACCGAACAGGCTAGTAACAACTGACACGCAAAATTTGTAAAGCAATGGCAGACAGCTACACTGTTCTAGAAGATTGACCGTAGCGAAGCGAGCACACCGAACAAGCTAGTAGCGAGCTGTTGAATGATCACACAATAGCAAGGCTGACCATAACAAAACTGACAAAATTTGTAAAGCGTAGGCAAAGCTAATGCAATGCCAGACAGCAAGCTGCACAATGTTCCTGCTACGAGCTTCACCCTAAGCTCAACCGTTTCTCTAAGTCCAGCTCCAGCTCCTGGACAGGCCCCCATATTACAACCCAGGATTCCAAATGGCCTGTTATCCCGGGTGTAATGGGAGCAAAATAAACACAGCAGAAAAAGTTTAGACTTATATTATCCTTCACCAATTTAGAACAGCAATATGTACACTATGTACAGTGACAAGTATAGTGCACTTCACGGTAAGCAAGGCAGAAATAGAAGCCACAAGATAGACCGTGCTTCAACCAGCTCTAGAATGGGAATGACAAGGGCAGACAGGAGAGTGGTACCCGCATAACCTCTGCGATTGCCAAAACCATCTTCTTATTGGCTAGAACCTGGTCACTAGTTGAACGACGGGGCCCCATCATCAACTCTTAGCAACCTGGTTCGCTGGTTGGGGGAGATAGCCTGTAAATGAGGGTGTGTACATGCGCCGAATAAAGGTTACGTACTCTTTGCATGCCACAATAGACTTTGCTAAAGCCTTCGACAATTGGGCCATGATGTATATAATTTCCTAACAAATAGAACATAAAGAGTAATAGTAAATAGAGTAAAATCTGAGGCAGCTACAGTGAAAAGCTCTTCCCCAAGGCACAGCACTCGCTCCCACCCTATTCGTCATTCTATAATTGATATAGACAGAGGTGTAAGCCATTGCTTTCTGTCTTCCTTTGCAGATGACACTTGAATTGCCATGACAGTGTCCTCAGTTGAAGACACTGCAAGACTCCAAGCGGATATCAGTCAAATCTTCAAATGGTCCACTCAAAACAATATGAAGTTTAATAAAGAGAAATTTCAACTATCAGATTCGGAAAACTTTAGGAAATTAAAACTCTATCAGAATATACAACAAATTCTAACTACACAATAGAACGAAAAAGTAATGTGAAGGAACTGGGAGTGATAATTTCAGATGATCTCACCTTCAAATATCACAACAATGTATGTACCTAATCTGCTAGAAAAATGATAGGATGGATAATGAGAACCTTCAATACAAGGGACCCAAAACCCATGATCATTCTCTTCAAATCACTTGTTCTCTCTAGGCTGAAATACTGCTGTACACTGACCCCTTGAAGGCAGGCGAAATTGCTCACCAGGAGAGTGTACAGAGAACTTTCATGGCACTCTTAAATACGATAAAGCACCTAAATTACTGGGAACAGTTTAAGTCCCTTGATCTATATTCCTTGAAATGCAGGCGAGAAAGATACATGTTAATATACACTTGGAAAATTTTAGAGGGATTAGCACCAATCTTACACACGCAAGTAACTCCCTACGAAATCGAAAGACTAGAGAGGAGATGCAACACTTTCCCAATGCCTCTCAGCATACATAAGGGAGATTACCAATAGATCCTTGACTGTCTTTAAGAAGACGCTGAACAGGCACCTAAAGTCAGTACCTGATCAGTCGAGATGTTTTTCACATGTTTGTTCATGTACGGCTAGCAGTAACAGCCTGATTGATCAAACCCTGGACCACCACAAGGCCTGGTCTCAGACTGGGCCACATGTGTGTTGACCTGCCAAAACCTTCTCGTGGTATACTCCAAGTACAGGTAAGCAATGAACATGATTGTGAAGGGAGGGAACCTTGTGATATGTGGTATTTTGCCAAGGAGAGGAATTGGAAAAGAGTGTTTGTCCAGGGTAATTGATGTCAATTGCTGGCCAGACAAACTTTGTAAGGAAAATGTAGTGACATTCATAGACAACTGGGACCCCTTCGATGGCAGAGATTGGGTTCACTTATCTAGGTCTGGGGTGGGGGCACTGGCCAATGCAGTGGAAGGAACTGTGAAACTATAAATAGTGGTAGGGTTTTTGTGGGAAAGTAATGAAGTCTCAACGTAGTAATGTTGTGAGTTTTAGGGAAGCCAGTTATAGATAGAATGAGGTAGAGTTATTGGTGAATACTGGAGAGGCAGTGACACTAGACGACAAGCACAGTGATACGGATAGTGGCAGAACAAAAATTAGCCGGATGAGAAAAGCGAACTGAGGGTTTATGAATTTATATTATTCAAATAGTCTTAGTGCTTGAAATAAGATGGACGAGTCGATATCAGTTGCAAGTGCGGGTAATATTGATGTATTTTCCATAACTGAGACGTAGTTTAATATAAAATATAGGGATATGACTGCTGAAAGTCACTTTCAAGGTCTTAAATTGTTCCACGTAGATAGAAACATTGGAAATGGAGGTAAGGTGGCACTGTTTTCCGAGATCACTCGAACTGCTGCATAAAAACGGGTATAAAATCAGCAGTAACACATACAGAGTCTGTCTGGGTAGAATTTTCAGAGTGATATGAAAAATTAATTTTAGGCAATATCAGGAGACATCACAATATGCAGAACAACCACTGTGAAAAAACTGTGAAATTCAAAGTGCTTTCGTGATTTCTCACATTATCAAGCTACTGTAATAATAAAAAATCAATAGAAAAGCATATAAGCATGAGATTACACATCGTTATCAACTTAGAACACTTGAACTTTCATGATGATGCAGGCAGTTAGTCAAGTACCTGTCAAACACAGTTTATATTCTATACAAGCCTTAAGATTTTAATTTGTCTAATATATTTTAAATTCTTCCCAAATTTTATTAATTAACCTGAATCTAATTTGTATCATCCTGAAGCAATATTAATATTAATTTCAAAAATTTTTTATGATGCTTTGTTCTATTATACTTCTCTCAACGATGGATCTACTTCATAAAACTTTCTCGGCATTTTGAAATTCAATTGGATGGTTAAATATCTCTTACATGCAGTTAAAATAAATTGAAAAATCTTTTAAATGATGCACATACTTAATTGTAGAGAGGATGCAACGAAATAGAATGACTTCTAGTGTATAAATCTGTAGTGGAGGTAAGGCGGGGTACCGGTCAGCCTAGGAAAGGTTGGAGGGAGGGGGTAAAGGTTTTGTGTGCGAGAGGTTTGGACTTCCAGCAAGTTGAAACTGCAGCGAATTCAGAATCGTGCGTTGTGGTGGGTGCTTGGCGTGGCGTGGGATGACTTTGCTACAAGCGAGTCTCTCCACGTCCGGACTGGGACCCCGGCGCTGCATGTGTTCTGGAAAGAACTCAGTGACAGGCAGATAGACCGACTTAGAAACTCACAATGACACATAGACAATCTACCTTGATGAAACAATTAGACTGCCAGATAACACTCTAAACCTTCTCTAATCCCTATACAATCCTGCACTTCTCCCTTCTTTATACCTAACCTCTGTTACTATCCTCTAATCTCAACTTCTGTCGTGCCCTCTGCAGGGGCGGATCTTAAAAGACGAAATTGCACGGAGAAGCAGACAACAGCAAACTTGTGTATGACGCTCCGGCGACACCTGCAAGAGAGTCCTTTGCCACCTAAACCAAAATTGGTTCTCTCACTGCGTTAAACAGTCCTGCAGTCAGCAAGGCCAAACTGCCTTTCCTCCTACTATGCCAACCAACGCCATGCAGCTGCGTTTAGCCTTGGCTCTTTTTTTCTCGCCTTTCTCATATCCCTTCCTCTCCCCCAACTTATCTTCCTCTGTCCATATCTCCCATTCACCCACATGGGACTTACCTGGGAGTATACTACTAATACTACTGTCCATCTCCCTGATCCTTGAAATCAAATGCTCAGAATTTGACTTTGTTAAACCAAGATTCTGATAAGGTCATTGAGGTCTACTGGTGTGGGTAGTAAGAATTCCTTTCTACTGTCCTTATTCCTTATTACAGTCTTGTTCACTGTGCTCTTCATTTTCTGATTTGCTGCTGTCTTATTCTGACGGGTGACTTCTTTCTGGAGGTGTAGGTTCAGGAATATCAGCACTGTGTGATGCAATAAAAGAGGGAAGGTCTGGATAAGAAATATCAGGTGCATTTTTCCCAGTTCGGTGTTAGGAAGGATCCACCACCAGGCAGAAGTAACAATTGGTTGAGTGGTCAGTGGGTTCACACCATATTCTAGCAACATCAAACTTCATGGCTCTTTTTTCTCCTCTATACCATCCAATAAAAGAACAAAAGAATTAGTTTTTGTTACATACATTTCATTTAAAAAATGTTCTATTCAAGATTTTTACCCTTCGTATAACTAATGACTTTATATTTTTACCTTCCAATGTTTTCTTACAATGTTCACACACAACATGAGGCGCCCAGGTCTTGTCTTGGTCCACAACTGACATGCCAAAATATGCTTTGTAAGCTTCACACATTTATTTTAGATACTGTTACAGAGAACTTCTTTGCTGTTGTCTTAATTAATTGACCACATATGTAGCAGAATGAATCTGGAGAATGACTGCAGCCTCTTGATGCCATTTCACTTCTTCTGATGTGTCTTCTCAGGCAGCCAGAGCTGAACTGAATGCTGGTTTGTGAGTCCCTGTTTTTATATTTGCCAAGCAAAACCTTAGAATATAATAGTTTTACATTTACGTGTTCCAGAAGTGTCTTGACCACAAAAGCAAAGTTCTGGGATCAAAATTACCTTTTCAAATTTTGTTTAGTTATACAGAATTGGGAAATGATGCTTATTTCCCGGGAACACAAAAAAGTGAAATTTTGTTATATAGTGAATTATCTGTCTCAGTGCTGAAGCAACAATGTTGGCAGACGTAGAAGTGAGGACATGATTAGCAGGCATAGGTCAGTGATAGACACGATTAGGAAGAAGTGAGGGCACTCTGTAATATGTAGCACTTTGTCAACGAAAGGAATTAGAAATGAACAATACTGCAATTGGCCAGGAATGGAACCTGCAATATTTTAGCAGGTCTCCCAGTCAGCCCGCCTAAATTCCGAGAAGTCTTAATCCACTTGGCCATAAATGCTTCAAACATCAGGTGCTCAATACCACTGAACATGTTACTCCTGATGTTTGAAAGCATAGATGGCTAAGTGGACGATGGCTTCTCGTAATTTTGGCAGGCTTCCTGTGAGACGTGCCAAAATATTGGGCATTCAATTCCCAGCCAGTCGCGGTATATACAGTAGACCGTTGATTAACATGTAATCCTATAACACGTTTTCTCTATTACACTGTTGCAAAATTGCGACTAGGATGGTGCCACCTCTGGAAGAAATTTTGGAGCACCCCTAGCTGGAACGCGTGATTTTTTTCCCTCCATGTATTAGGCTCGTAGGCAACCTGCCTGTGAATCAGGCCAGTGTCTTTGCAGGAGAGGTCTAGTAAGTATACTTGGAATATACCTGGAGAAGGTTTCGGGGTCAACGCCCCCGCGGCCCGGTCTGAGACAAGTTTATTTAGTCACAGGTACAAATAAATACAATTATCATACATAGTATAAATTACCTAGGACATCCCCAAGAAAGTTAAGCAAAGTGGAATATTTCCAGTCTCAGATCTGTGTTTGGAAACCGATTTCTTATATTTTCATTACCATATCTTGTACCTGTAACCTAACCATGGTAGCCAAGAGGCATGTGAGTGATGCTAGCAGTAGCAAGAAAAAGGTTAAGTATTCAATTAATGGTGTTATAAAGAAAACTGAGATATTAAATAAGCTTAAAAAGTGAGGCATGTGAGATGGAGATGGTAAAAGCTTATAGACTTAATCAAGCATCAGTTTGTACAACAAAAAAGAATGAGGCAAATATATGGGCTTGTGTAATGAATAACCCAGGTTGTCAACTCTTGAAAAAAATGACGTACAGATCACGAAAGGTAAACTGAACAGAAAAATTATTGTTTGACTGAGCAAAAAGCAAAGAAAGGTGCACCACTTGATTTCATCATAATTAAAAGAGTGTGTGAAGACGAAAGCCTCAACATGAGTGTTTAGCACTGGTTGGTTCCACAAGTTCAAGTTACGTAATAAGTTACATAATATTCAATGTTCTGGTGCAAGTGCTTAAGCTGATCACACAGAGCAAGTAATTTCCCGGCATAATTACAGGTGTTTAATGCTAATAAGTGTTTATTGGAAGAAAGTGCCAACAAGAATTTACATCAGTCAGCAAGAGAAAAGTGCTCCAAGATACAAGGCAGTAAAAGATTGCTTCACCTTGCTCCTTTGCAGTAATGCATCAGGTGATTTCAAGTGTAAGCTCATGGTTATTTACCCCCCTAAGACCCTCCTCTCTTTGAAAGATGTGGATAAAACTACCTTATCAGTAATCTGGAGGTTAAAGCAGTCAGCGTGAATGAGAGAAGAATTATTTATTGACTATTCGTGAAGTCAGGTTTTCCTGCGTAGCAAGAACCTGGCTTTCAAGGTTCCTGAAGTCAGGTTTCCCTACGCAGCAAGAACCTTGCATTCAAGGTTCCTGAAGTCAGGTTTCCCTGCGCAGCAAGAACCTTGCATTCAAGGTTCCTGAAGTCAGGTTTCCCTGCGCAGCAAGAACCTTGCATTCAAGGTTCCTGAAGTCAGGTTTCCCTGCGTAGCAAGAACCTTGCATTCAAGGTTCCTGAAGTCAGGTTTCCCTGCGCAGCAAGAACCTTGCATTCAAGGTTCTCTTTACTCCTGACAATTTTTACACTCATCCTAAAGATTTATTAAATGTAAAGCCACATTAAAAACTTGTATATTTTTTTTACCTCTAAATACATCTTTAATACAGCCACTTTATTGAGGAGATATTATGTCATTTAAGTGTAACTACACACGAAAGGTGATGAAAAAACTGTTTGCATCAATGACCTCTGACTCTAACCTGGCATTACAAGACTATTGCAATACATTTAACATTGCAGATGCCATCAGCTATGCTAGAAATGCATCGGATGAAGTGCCACAATCAACATTAAATGGAGAAAGTTATGGCCAAGTGTAGTGAATTCTTTCTCTAATCTACTTTTGAGAGTCAGATGCAGGAAATAATTTAATTACAGGGGGATAACTTTGAAGATATGCAGAAAAACGATGTGAATGTGTTCTTAGATGATGGCGATCACAGAAATCCAGAAGAAATGTTGGCTGAGGTCAGAGCACAAATACCAGGGAAGCAGATAACAGTGGAAGATGAAGAACATAACAACATATACGTGAGCAGTTCCATGTTGCTGCTAAATTAGCAGACTTTTTTACCAAAATGTCTCTTGACAAATCTATAAGCACTGCTCTGAAATGGGGTCTAGAGTAGTTGATAATGGTTTAACTTCCTATATAAAGTACAGCCAGAGTCTCAACAATCCACTTCAGCTGAAAATCCCCAACCATCCACCTCAGCCCATTAAGGCCACAGTATCACTCTTCACTCTGTTCAGAATCGACAAACACCATCAACCACAGTGAATATTAATTAAATATTTTCTATTTATTTTAAATTGGAAATAAAAAAAAAAGTTGCTAGACATTTTCAGGGGGAAGAGGAATAAAAGGAACGTAACATTGTGTATCTCGTAAGTTCTCCAGGTTGTTTTACACTATCTCGTCTTACGCTCCTGTGATTATCTCTGCTAAAACATAATTTGCCACATTCCCCCATTTAAGATGTATTAAGCAGAAATCACCAAGCTATAAGACATTTCAGGCTGGGGTCGGAAGATTTTCCAGACAGTATTCAATTTTTTAATTGTTGGGAAGCTGCATCTGGTGGCTTGTATACAGTCACAATGACAAGGATTAGGTTTTCAATCTTTGCCAAAACTTCAGCTACATCATGTAAATAACATTAACACAGAAACACTTACCTCGTTGAACATTTGGTTAATCATAATAACATCAAACTCCTTCCTTCTTTGATAAAGGTCCTCTACCACGGGGACTTTATACAGCTCCTTAGCAAGATTTGGAAGCGTAGTCTCTAACATTTGGAAGATCCCACTGGGGTTCTTCCTCTCTTCGAAAACGTTCAAATTCTCTATCCTGAAGTATGGGACGTCGAGATGGATATCTTCAATGTTAGGATGTTTGGACGACTTGGGTTGGTTGGTCAACATCACTATCTGAAAATTTTAGTTGAGCTGAGTATCAGGGTAAAGCTGAGGGAATTTGAAGAAATCCACAGCAAAAACTGAACTAAATTCATCATTTGGGAATATTAAAAAAAAGATTTCTTATTTTTCATAAGCTATCTTTCAGTTTATTTACATCAATGTTTGCTACTCAAACAATATTTATTAACATATTCTCTCAGTTATACTCAGTTCATGTATCAGATTCTAATATTATTAGTCAAGAATTTATTTATGATAATTCTGAAATAAAAAATATGACAGATTTTATTACTTTGTGTCCACGGTCGGCCAGAGCCTCAGCGAGAGGCATGAAGACATTCTTGTGACTCTTGGAGGAGACTGGGAGGAGCATGAGGATCTTATAGGACCTCTCAGGTGGAGACAACTTCCCCATGATGCTTCCCACTAGCATCACCACCAGTATACACAGCGTCGTTGACTTCATCTGCAGACAACATGAATTACGGTTTTTAAAATATAATGCATTTATGCTTTGTGTGTTAAACGCCGAATCAGTCAAGCAGGAAAAGTTAAAAATGTATTAATTACTTCGTTGATAATAAGAGTTACGTAAATATCAACGGAGAGCAAGTTGATTCAACTCAGGAGTGAGAGACTAAGATAAAGAAAAACCTATAATTAAGATATTTCATGCAAAAATGACGTAAAATCTGAGTGGGGATCTGTAACAAGTGGCGTATCATAGGGATCAGTTTTAGGGCCATTGTTGTTTATAATATATATCAATGACATTGACGAGGGAATTACTAGTGATATGAGCGAATTCGCTGATGACGCGAAGATAGCTAGGGTAATAGATTAAGACGTAAACATCACGGAACTACAGATGTATTTAGACAGACTCAATTGGAGGTCAGAAAAGTTGCAGATGCAGTTCAATGTTTATAAATGCAAAGTTCTAAAGCTTGGGAATATTCATAACGCTAGAGGTTATCAGTTAGATAATGTAGAACTTACCTCTACAGAATGCGAAAAGGACTTGGGGGTTATAGTAAGCAGCAACCTTAAACCAAGACAGCAATACTTAAGTGTACGTAATAAGGCAAAGAGATTACTGGGATTTATATCAAGAAGTTTAAGCAACAGAAGTCCAGCGGTTATATTACAGCCTTATATACCATTAGCACTGCCTCATCTAGGTTACTCAGCTCACTTCTGGTCTCCATATTAAAGAATGGATATAAATTCGTTAGAAAACATTCAGCGTAGAAGGTCAAAATTAATGCATAGCATTAGAAATCTTCCGATTGAATCCCCTTAAATTAGATTCACATGTAAGACGAAGAATGAGACTGCTTCAGACTGTGGTGATCTGTACTTAGTTCAGTGGTCAGTGGTGATCTGTATTTAGCTTTGCCAAGACATGACTAGTGAGTTCTCCGTTCTTAGCTATCTGAGGTTTTCATGATGGCTTCCCTCGACTATGAGCAGCTACATCACATCACCAGCTTAAGGCAAAATTAATGGAAGCAAGAAGAGAAATTCAACGACTGAAGGGTATGAGTAAGAATTATCTCCAGAATCAGGTCGCCGATGAACGGACCAACGAATCAATGCTACTCAGAACTGAAGGGACGAAGGTAAAGATGAAGAAGATCTACGAGACTGCTGTGTGAAACAACTCTTTCCCATTATCAAACGAATGTGAATATACCATCCATAATCTTTCTACCACGGACAATTGTAACGACACAGTGAAGCCACCCAGTGAAGACATCCCTGCGAAGACCATCTCTACTAAGTCAGTCGAGAACATCATGCACAATGCCAGTCGAGGTAAGAACATTGTTTTAGGGACAGTCAGATTAAGTTTATGAATTGGACTTTTTGTCTTAGAGATAGGAAGAGGAGGCAGAGGGTGTGTTTTCGTTGGGCTGGGGTGAAGGATAATGTTAGCCATCTGGACGACATCATGAGAAGTAATGGGAGCAACCCTATTATCTGTCTCACTGATTGTCTCAACGATGATGGCAGACATAAGAGTGAGGATCTGATTAGTAGTTATAGGTCTGTTGTCCAGGGCAACTGGTGTCAATTGCTGGCTGGATAAACACTGAGGGAAAATTCAGAAGCATTCATTGACAATTGGGACCTCTTCTATGGAAGAAATGACATGTATGTCAAGAATGGGGTTCTCCAGGCTGAGGGACCGACCACCTGAAAACTTCGTCTTTAAGAGTAATGGACTGAGTACATTGTCTTCACATCTCTTCTGCTTCTACCAACTTTTCTGTACTCGACTGAAGAAGCGTATTGCGTAGGTGAAACGCTTCGATATAAAGATACCTAACTGTTGCATATGTCTTACCTAACAACCTGTCGGTATTTTATACCATTTAAATATTTGCAGGTGTAGTGTCTGACATGTGGAAGATGGCCAGTGTAATTCTTATTTCTAAACCAATGGACAAGTCGTTACCGTCAAATTACCGCCCAATAAGCCTGACCTCAGTTGTAGGCAAATTACTAGAATCAATTATAGCTAATGATATTAGAAACCATATTGATAAGCATAATTTGATACTCAGCATAGAATCAAGAGGGGCCGTTCCTGCCTAACTAATTCACTAACTTTCTTCAGCAAACTTTTGAGGCTGTTGATTATGATAAAGACTTCGATATTGTTTATTTGGGTTATGGTAAGGCTTTTGATAGAGTTCCGCACCAGAGACTGTTAGAGAAAGTGGCAGCTCATGGCATTGGGGAAAAGTGCTGGCATGGATTGAGTCTCATGGTTCACGAACAGAAAGCAGAAAGTGTGCATAAATGGGGTTAAATCTGGGAGGGGATCTGTAACAAGTGGCGTTCCACAGGGATCAGTTTTAGGCCCGTTGTTGTTTACAATGTATTTAAATGATCTTGGATTTACTAGTGACATGAGCAAAGTCGCTGAGGACACGAAGATAGATAGGATAATCGATTCATACATAGATGTCAAGGAACTTCAGAATTTATCAGCTTAATAATGTAAAAATTAGCCATAAAGAATGCGAAAATGTCTTTCGGGTTATGGTGAGCAGCAACCTTAAACGAAGACAGCAGTGCCTAAGCGTACGTAATAAGACAAATTGATTAAAAAGTCCCGTAGCTCGATTGCTAGCGCACTCAGCTCACACACGGAGTTTGAATCTCCTCTGGTACTGCAGGAAAACATTAGGGACGCTTTTGCATAAGACACCTGCTGTACCTGTTCATCCATCAGTAAAATGAGTATCTGGGTGTTAGTGGACTGGTGTAGGTCGCATCCTGGGACAAAACTGACCTAATTTTTCAGAAATGTTCAGCATAACAAGGGGCTTTCTATATAGTAGTATGTCATTGATGTCAGTTATGGTCTGTATACCTTGTACATGTACTGGTAGTAAATAAAGATATTATTATAAAGTGCAAGCAACAGAAGTCCAGCGGATATATTACAGTTTTTTAAATCATTAATATGGCATCATCTAGATTGCACAGCTCAGTTCGGGTCTTCATATTACAGAATGGATATAATGAATGAAAAACGATGAATGACAAACTTAATGCATTGCCTTAGAAAGCTTCCGTATGAAGAAAAATTAGAGACCCTTAAATTACATTCACTTGTAAGACGAGGAATGAGGGTGACATGATCGAAGTGTACAAGTGGAAGATGGGTATTGATAAAGAGGATATAAATAAGATCTTGAGGATGTCTCTCCAAGAGAAAACCTGTAATACTGGATTCTAATTAGACAAGCTTAGATTTTGAAAGGATACAAAAAAAAGTATTGATTTTGTAATATGGTAATTGATGAGTGGAACAGATTGCCTAGTAGGGTTATTGAAACTAAAACCTCGGGTTGTTTCAAATTTAAGTTGGATATATACATGAGTGAGAAGAGTTGGATTTGAGTGGGACTTGCCTGTGAATAATTAGAATTATCAAAGCTTATTGATTGGATTGTGTTGAAAACTGGGTTGGGCAAATATTGTTATTGGGATGGATTGTGAAGGTCCTGCCTAGTATGGGCCAACAGGCCTGCTTCAGTGTTCCTCCTTTCTTATCTTATTATCACGTATCTGTAAATATCCGATTCCATTACAAACTTACAATTAAAGTGGGAAAAATACCCTTTTGATAGAATTGTGTAGTAGGCTGACAAAAATAATTATATCTTTCCTCTCTGGAAAAAGATGACAGAATATATTAAATAATGATTCCAAAGAGACATATAAATTGCTTGATAGACAAATTTTCATTCAGTAGAGTGAGTTATTAGATCATGTCTGCAATATGGTTAAGCTACATAATTTCTGTGAAGTGAATTAACTAATGATGATAATGGTCAGAAACTTCTCACTTCTATCAAATTCGGGTTCACTCAATTATCGGGTACGAAAGAAGACAATATAAACAGACAAGTTCTCTCAGGTATGGAGATGAAAACTTGATTTATTGATTCTGTTTAGCAAACTTAGGTAAACTGTGTTCTATGTACCCTCATTGGTTATATTATTCTAGACAGCAGATTACAATGTTAAAAATGAAAGTTAACTACTTTCAACAAGCATTCAAATCTTGCAAGTTTATCTTATATAGTTTTGTAAAGTCTGCTAACATTCGGTTATGTAATAGTGAAGTGTGTCCTTGGAAATAAATGGTATGAAATACCGACACAATGGAAAAATAAACACATAATCAGTATGAAGTGATTATATGCTTTCTCTTGTGTGCAGTCCAAGCACTACAAATCTGTGGTTATGAGTTCTTTGGGGAAGGATGCTCTCTAATTGAACAAGTATTTTCTAAACTTGACTATTCTCGTCACTTCATCAGAGACTGCAGACGACGGTCATTAAACATCTTTAACATACCCAGAGAAGACAATGCTGAGAAGAGATACATAGTTCTCCCCACCAATTCCATTTCCAAGTCTCTACCTCCACATCGACCACCATCAAGGACATTACCAGTAATAGACAGGTAAAGCTTAAATCCTCTGCATGGGTATACAGAATCCCTTGTAATGTCTGCACCAAATAATACGTAGACTAAACTTCCAGAGATCCCTAGAACACCAGTACTCAGGCAGATCGGATGATTTAAGGGTACTGAGAATGAAAATTATTATTTTTTCGATTTCATTTATATTTTTACTTTGATATAAGCAACATTTAAAACCTACACACTGTGTTTGTAGTGAATTTTTGCTTTAAAAGATACATAAAAAAATAAATGGGGCCCTATTTTACAGGGCATAAAATTCTCACTCCTTTACAAGGTTGGTAAGATGTACAATGTTCTAGTTGACATCAGATAAAAGATAAAAGGATAGACAGTCTTTATTTCAAAAGTGTTTGAGCAGAATGACAACAGATTGCATAATAAAAAATGTTGAACGTGTTCCTTCATTAAAGGACTTTTTTGAGAGGACAAAACCAATAAAAGCAAAATTTTGCAAAATCCCTCTTGAAGCTGAACAGAACAATCATGCCTCAATAACGTGTGCAAAAATCATGACACTCCTATAAATACTTCTCGCAAAAAAAAAAAAATGAAATAATATCAATAGCTTATTCCTGAGTTATACATATATTATGTTTCTGTAAAACTCTACGGTCATGGCGCGCCATATTTCAGCATGATGCACACATCCACTCATGCTGACAGCCCACAGGCGACTTAACTGCAATCACTCTGCGCTCTTGAATTTAGTTCTCAGAGAAGTTCCCATGTAGAGTATTTAGAAACAAACAATTATATAAATCATAATTTTTGGAGTAAAAATATAAAAAAATTGCTAATTACAATCATGTCCTCTTGATGACAGCAAGAAGAAAAAAAATGACATTTTTGGTGAAACATAGAAATATCATAGAAACAATCTGATTGCATCAACCTGTTGCCAAAACTATGCACTATTTTTCGGTAAGAATTTTTTTTCCATAATTTTTCAATTCTTCTTTTTTATCCCTCCTAGTTCATTTGCGGTACAGAAAGCCTGTAGGTTACCTGGAGGTTACCTGGAGGTTATTCTGGGGATCAACGCCCCCGCGGCCCGGTCCATGACCAGGCCTCCCGATGGATCACGGCCTGATCAACTAGGCTGTTACTGCTGGCCGCACGCAGTCCAACGTATGAGCAACAGCCTGGCTGATCCAGCACTGACTTTAGGTGTCTGTCCAGCTCTCTCTTGAAGGCAACCAGGGGTTTATTGGCAATTCCCCTAAAGCTTAATGGGAGGATGTTGAACAGTCTTGGGCCCCAGACACTTATGGTGTACCAATGGCGCCCCTACTTTTAATTGGGGGCATTTTACATCGCCTGTCCAGTCTTTTGCTTTCATAGGGAGTGATTTCTGTGTGCAGATTTGGGACCATTCCTTCCAGGATTTTCCAAGCGTAGATTATGATATATCTCTCCCTCCTGCATTCCAACGAGTACAAGTCAAGTGCTTCCAAGCGTTCCCAGTAGTTAAGGTGCTTGACAGAACTTATACGTGCAGTAAAGGATCTCTGTACACTCTCTAGATCTGCGATTTCATCTGCTTTGAATGGAGATGTTAATGTACAGCAGTATTCCAGCCTAGAGAGAGAACAAGTGATTTGAAAAGGATCATCATTGGCTTGGCATCTCTCGTTTTGAACGTTCTCATTATCCATCCTATCACTTTCTTTGCACATGCATTCGTGGCACTGTTGTGATCCTTGAAAGTGAGATCCTCAGACATTACTACTCCCAGGTCCCTTACATTATTTTTCCGCTCTACTGTATGGCCAGAGTCTGTAGTATACTCTGTTCTAGTTATTATCTCCTCCAGTTTTCCATAACGGAGTAGTTGTTTGTCCTCATTGAGCATCATATTGTTTACCGTTAACCACGTCCTAAGCAGATGACAGCCTCATGTAGATCCTAGTATCATCCACAAAGGATGATACAGTGCTGTGATGTATATCTCTGTCCATGTCTGATATGAGGATGAGGAATAAGATGGGGGCGAGTACTGTGCCTTGTGGAACAGAGCTCTTCACTATGGCAGCCTCCGATTTAACTCTGTTGACCACTACTCTTTGTGTTCGATTTGTTAGGAAGTTGAAGATCCATCTCCCCACTTTCCCAGTTATTCCTTTAGCACGTATTTTATGGGCTATTACGCCATGATCGCATTTGTCAAAAGCTTTTGCAAAGTCTGTGCATATTACATCTGCATTCTGATTTTCTTCCAGTGCATCCAAGGCCATGTCATAGTGATCCAGTAGTTGTGAGAGGCAGGAGCGACCTGCCTTGAACCCATGTTGCCCTGGATTGTACAGATTTTGGGAATCCAAGTGATTAGCAATCCTGCTTCTTAGCACTCTTTCAAAGATTTTTATGATGTGGGACGTCAGAGCTATTGGTCTATAATTCTCAGCTAATGCTTTGCTGCCACCTTTATGGAGTTGGGCTATATCCGTTGTTTTAAGTGACTGGAATTTCACCCATGTTGATCCTTTCAAGGCACTGGTTTGGATCCATGTCATTTAAGATATCTTCCCAACGTTTCGTTTAGGACATGGTTTACCTGGTCCCAGTTGATGTTCTTGTTGTTGAAGTTGTATTTTGTGAAGACACCTTCACAGGTACATGCATTCTGCTGATCAGGACCCCTATGCATGTACAACTGGTCTTCGATTAGGTTGCGATCGGAATTAGTTGTTTTTGATATTCTTATGTCTCTTATCAGGTCCTCATTATTTGTGAAGATAAGGTCAAGTGTGTTTTCTAGTCTTGTTGGTTCCACTGTCTGCTGGCTTAATTTTCGCAAAGGCTTAGTAGCTCATGTGTGTGTGACTTTTCGTCTGCGCTACCTCCGGGGATTGTTTCAGCTATAACATTATTTGCTACATTCTTCCATTTTGTATGCCTTTGGTTAAAATCACCAAGCAGTAAGATGTTTGGGGATGGAGCTGGAAGGCTTTCCAGACAGTTTATCAATTTTCAGTATTCCTTGAACTGTTGGGGGGTTGCATCTGGTGGCTTATATACAACCACAATGACTAAGTTTTGGTTCTCGATCTTTATTGATAGAACTTCAACTACCTCTTTTGTGGTGTTCAGCAACTCCATGCAGATGAGGGACTCTTTGACATACAGGCCAACCCCCCCTTGTTGCCTGTTCATTCTGTCGCATCTAAAAAGGTTGTAACCACTTTTCCATATTTCACTGTCAAAGTGATCTTTTGTGTGAGTCTCTGTAAAGGCTGCAAACATTGCATTAGACTCCTTTAGCAGTCCACTGATAAAAGGTATTTTGTTGTTGGTGGATGGCTTAAGGCCCTGTATATTAGCAAATATGAACGAGGTTGTATTCTGTGTTTGTTGGGGGAATTTTGTTATTGGCATCAGTAGTTGTAATTCTGGTGGGCCATGGGTGGCCACTGGCTGCTCCTCCAGTCCAACAAGGCTCCAAGGTGGTGGATTATTTTTGTTATTTCCTTCCATTTTTCCGTTTCCTGCCACTAAAAAATCGCCTGGAGTTGGGTTGTCGTAGCTACTACTGTTTGTCTTGTGGGGTCTGTGCCTCCTGGTCCCTTTCAGACGGTATGCAGGGCAGTCAATGTTGTAACACTGCTTCTCGAAGACTGAGGAGTGACACATTTTTGGGTGAAATAAAGTACAGGAAGAAGAATGACACACTCCTTTAGACAAGAGGTCGTTACATTTTTTGGGATGCTCAAAGTTGCATGTCCCATTTTTTCCTGATATTCCATGCTTACAGATGCCCTAAGCATAATATTTGCATAAATTCACCTTTGGTTGAGAATTGTTGGGAGGTGTGTTGTCAATTTCTGCAGGTTCTGGGACTACACTATAATCCTCAGTATCCAAGCCAGGGCCACCCCGTCCTGGATTCCATCTACTTTCCTCAGTAGAGGAAGAAGTAGGAGACTCCTCTCCAACATCTGTACTGTGGGCCACGGTCTTGGGCAATGATGGTTGTATATTTACGGTTTTAGTGGTGGTTGTGGTAGGGTCCCTAGTAGAGTCTGGGCTGACAGTAAGGCTGGGGGCTGGGTCTGAGTCAGCACTGGGGCTGGGGGCTGAGCCTGGGCCAGCACCAGCACTGTGGGTATTAGTGCTATGACTGGGGGATGGGTCTGGTTTAGCACTATGTGGGTGACTAGATAGTTTCGAGTCATCTGTTGTGGTATGGACATTCTGCATTTTTTGATACACTATCTCTTGCTCCCATGTTTTATATATTTTTGGTAGACTATCCAAGAGGTCATCTTTGTTTTCTTGATTATTTTTATCATTTATTACTCTCCTTAGTACCTTTCTGATACCTGCCCAAAGTTCTACATCTTTATTGCACAACCAGAAGCACCTTGCTAGTTCGAGGTCATTTTTTGAGGCTGTATTTAGTCTAGTAAAAGAGATATGGTGTTTGGAAGAGCATAGATTGCATGTGATTCTGGATTTCCCTCCAAGGATTTTTTTACATGTCCCACAGATATGCTGTGCTGACATCCTGTCTGTATCCTACTACACTCTGTATGCCACGGAAGAAAATTGATTTCCACTTTACCTTTCTATTGCTGGTGCCAGTAATATGCAAGAGGTATTTATACGAACCAAGTTTGCAGTATGCGGGTGGTGATGTAGGGTGGGTGGTGGGTGTAGGGTGGGGGGTTGTGTAGGGTGGGTGGTGATGTAGGGTGGGTGGTGGGTGTAGGGTGGGTGTGTGGGCAAGATTTACCCACACTGCCACACTTCACTATTATTTTTATTATTATTATTATTATTATTATTTAATTTTCTTTTATGTAGTGCTGTACACTGTTTATCTCAAGGATATACACTGTATTCTTTCAAAATACACTTTTCACTGCGCTATACTGGGATCATTGTTTTATTATTCACACAGCAGCTAGGCCTACGCTAACTTTCCCCTACACTTCTATGGAAAAGTTTATTTCCTGTTTAGTAGAGGTAACAGTAGTATGATCAATTTATGTATGCTGTGATTCCCTGCACCTCAATGCTACCACCACTCGTTTTATCTCTTATGGCTATAGTAATTACTCATCCGTTATTAACACTTCACTGGACCTCTGGCAATAGTTCACTAGTGCCAGTCGCTTGTAAGATATTCCCACATCTACACTATATATTGTACGCTATACTGGGGGATAATTAAGATTACTCTTATCTACAATTTAGTTCACTATGTCACTGCACATATATATCCTTGTCACTCACTATATTACTTATAGATAGTTCAATATCTGTTTATTTCCACTTGTGTCGACATCCGGCAATAATTCACTAGTGCTGGTCAGGTATATTCCCACAGTAACCGTTCCTCCACCGGCACTCTCCATGTGACACTGTAATCCATATTTTCCTATTTTGTGTTCACCGATATTCCTTTTTTGTTTGTTCAAAGGAGTATATGCACTTTATGGTTGCACACGCTTATTTCCCGCATTCTGTTCCCTCTGCTACTATCAAGACGCAGTTTTTGACGGAGCACAACCGTGTGCGACTGTGTTCAACACCGAAATTCATACAATCATTTAACCCCTTGACTGTCGCATCCCCAAATCGTGAGGTGTATCCTGGTGCCGCAAAATTTCAGAAAAAAAATATTATTTTATGAAATGATAGAGAATCTTTTCCCCATTGTAATGACACCAAAAGAATGAAATTTGATGGAAAACTGATGGAATTATACTCTCGCAAAGTTAGCGACCTCGGCAATATTTACTAATCAGCAATTTCGCCAACTCTGAGTTGTATTTTCAGCTAATTCCATTGTTCCAGTCGACTAAACTGATAGCTATTTCTTTAGAACTCCCTTTTTTTCTATGGACTGAGTACAAGAAACTGCCCATTTACTGATTTCAACTACTCAATAAAGTGGTCCGAAATTTGCAATTTGGCCAATTTCACGAAAATTAAAAAATATGACAATTTCAAAATAGGGTTCAGAATGAACAATGCAGACATTCCAGGCTCTAAAATAACATTTTCTTTGTTCATCAGTCACGTCTCCAGCCCCTCTGATATTGTTTTTACTTTCTATTTTGAATTTTTATTCAAACAAAAAATAGAATATTTACTGTTATGCAGACTACTGCAATATTGTAATAATTGTATAAATAATGTCAACCAATTCATGACTATATATTAGAATGGCTAGTTGGACATTTATTGGAAAATGACATTATTTGTTTACTTTCGAACATGGGCAAAAATCAAACATTTTCCCTACTTTGAGCTCCATTTCAAGGTTCTTTTCGTAGTAAAATCAATCAAAATCACCTCTATTTCTATAATATGTTTTCCATTCTATTAAATGAGACCAAGAAAACGAGAATACAACCATAAATACTATACGAAAATAGACCACGAATTCGGCAATTTAATTAAAAAAAATTGTCGGAGTTTTTTTTTTTTCTCATTATGCACTGCGTGCTGCAGGATTTTTCTTATATGGTGCACACTGACCCCACAGACCCATTCGTAAGACGTAAAACGTAAGACGTAGACGTAAGACGTATATATACGATCGAAGTTGTCAAAGAGTTAATCAACTACAGAAATGCAAGACTAATCGCCAGAGAAGAAAACAATACCGTAGAATTGTGGAATCATCACTTATCTGTATATCCAACAACTTCAACCAAAACAACGGCTTCTATAACAAAGCTGAACCTCTTGCCAAGAAATTACTTCATCGTTATCTCACATAACCACATACGCACCAGCCAGTCCCGTGCAGGTTCTTATCTACAACCACCTTAGTACACATATTAGTCTCTGACCCAAGTAATACTCCTGGTAGCGTCGGCAAAGCTTATTAAAACTCCTTGTTTGTTGATATAATTTATAAATGCTTCCTGACATGTTCTTCTAACATTTGTAACTGTTATTCATATAAACATTTCTTGTAATATATTGCATGCCAGTTAAAATATTAGATTCACTTGACGAAAAATTTTTTTTTTAATTTAATACAGTACTTGCTGCATGACTAACTTCTCGACTTAATGTCTCTCAATGCTACATAAAACACCTTTTTGAAGTTGTAGTTTTTAATACAGTATGGAAAATTAAATAGAACTAGACTTAGTTCAGTCTCCAGGCGACCAGAGAAAGGTGTTTCCAGTAACCATAAAAACAAGATCCTGTATCTCAGTGCACGCATTGGACACAGAAGAGTGTGCTGATTAAATATCTAATGCAGTCACAGATGAAAACAACTAAGACTGTTTGGGTCGGTTCACGATCCTGGAAGATTATCCCGGTATCTCATAACTTTAGGCCTATCCATCTTACTGTGATTAATATGGGAAAATATGCCAGCATATTTATAAGTACTTATGTTTTCAGATTATTAGCTTGCAGGCTGATCGGATGAAAATTAAACAATTTGGGCATTCACACAACCAAAAAATTTGGGAAATCACACAAATTCAAGGTAGGCTTCACAAGCGTTTAAGATTTGAAGATGATCAGAAGAGGCATTCTCTAGTTATTGCAAGGAAGCAATTTGTTTAATAAAACTGTTAAATTCAAATTTACTCAAAACAATATCAATACGATACTTTCACTGATAAACAAAAGGGCTAAAAGTTTGAAGTCGACCAAAAGAAACATTCGTTAGTTATCACAAGGAATGAGGCAATTCAAATTACGTCCTTCATCATCATGTCATAATATTAAATTGTGTTCATCCTAATATACTTTCTTTCTCTCTTGTTAAATAATGCAAATTACAGTTGTATGAAGGAAGGGAAGAGAGACGCTTAGGTACTGGGTGTAGTGAAGCTCAACAACTCACCGTCTCACACTGTGAATAATAATAATCTTTATTTACTACAAGTACATGTACAAGGTATACAGTCCTAGCTGACAACAATGACATACTACTACATAGAAAGCCACTTGTTATGCTGAGCATCTCGGGCAAATTAGGTCAGTGTCCCAGGATGCGACCCACACCAGTCGACTAACACCCAGGTACCCATTTTACTGATGGGGAACATAGACAACAGGTGGAAAGAAACACGCCCAATGTTTCTACTTTGGCTGGGAATCGAACCCAGGCCCTCGCCGTGTGAAGCAAGAGCGTTAACCACTAGGCCACCAGAGCCCCAGAGACATTTAGGTACTGGGTGTAGTGAAGCTCAACAACTCACCGTCTCACACAGTGAAGGTATCTTGATGTGGTCGCGGCCCAACACACAACACTGCTCCCTGGCTGCTCTTGATGTGGTCGCGGCCCAACACACAACACTGCTCCCTGGCTGCTCTTGTAGCCTTGAACGCAGATGCCAAGCATCATACTTGAATTATATTTTAAATTAAAAACTCTTCCCAAATGTTTTTTCCCAAAAGTTTACTTAATATAAAGGTATGAATATAAATCTTTCTGTTGCTTTATATGCTTTAGAGCAATAAATCCATTAAGTAATGTGTATAAAATATGGAGATCAGCCTCATTATCATAAAAAAATTGAATTATCTGCTTTCTTTGATTCTTCCCATTGATAAGCTAACATATTTTAAGAGCAACTCTCCTAGTTACTTTCACTTAAAATAAACACTCTAAGAAACACAATATAAACATACAAGAACAGATCAAACATTATCTAATGAACCAATTACATAATGTTTGATCTAATGAAACAATTAAATGTAGTTTTTATTGTAGTTTTAAATTAATCATTATTTTCCTTGAGAGGAAGATGTAAATCTTCTGGAAAAAAAAGATATTCAGTGATATAACATTGTCGCAGCATAACGAATATATTAATTAATTGCCATCATTTATTTACTAATTAAAAAAATGAAAGTGGATGGCAGTGATAACGAAACAAGAGTGAAGCAACCATACCACTGGTGGGGTTAGAACCCGCATTCAGAGAGTTATAAAACTCCAGACCGACGGTCTGGAATTTCATAACTCTCTGACCGCGGGTTTTAACCCCACCCGTGATATAGTTTGTTTGGAATCGAGTCATTATGATTTCGTGAGTAAAAGAAAGAAGAGTGTACTCACAGGACACAAAAAAACGTAAGTTTATTCAGGTATAGGTTCACAGAATTACAGCTACATAATTATCATACATAGCAGCATATGTACAGGTTACCTTGGATAACCATAGTGGAAATCAGTCACTTCGTCGACTTATTTCCACTTGGGTCGTTCGTGATACCTTTAGTGATATTACTACTGAGATAACTGAATGGGATGCAGATACTGAGGTAAAACTGAATGAAAAATAAAATGTAATTGGGAAAACGAAGAAACTTCTATTAGAATTGGGAGGCTTGTGAGTACAATCACTATTACAACGGAAACACTCTTCGTGAATGTGGTAGACACAAGTGATTGTTTCAGACGAAAATCAGTACAGAAGAAAAAGTCTGTATCAGAACAAAATCAGATGCATAGCCAGACAGACAAAAATAAATGACCCAAGACCATTTCAGCAGCTAGTGTGGAACAGATCACCAGGAAGTCTTCAAGACATAGCAGAGATCAATAACACTTCCATTTCTCACCACCAATGACTATTTATTGTTTATTAACACATCGGCCATTTCCCACCAAGGCAGGGTGGCCCGAAAAAGAAAAACTTTCATCAACATTCACTCCATCACTGTCTTGCCAGAGGGGTGCTTTACACTACAGTTATAAAACTGCAACACTAACACTCCTCCAGAGTGCCAGGACTGTACCTCCCATCTCTAGAACTCAAGTCCGGGATGCCGGCATCCTTGAATCCCTTCATAAATGTTACCTCGCTCAAACTCCAACACCATGCCAAGTCCTAAAATCCATTCGTCTCCATTCGCTCCCATCTAACACGGCCACATATGCTTGCTGGAAGACCAAGCCCCTCGCATACAAAACCTTGTTTAAACTCACCCTCCAACCTTTCCAAGGCCGACCTCTACCCCCCCCCCTTCCCTCCAATACAGATTTATACACTCTCGAAGTCATTCTGTTTTCTTCCATCCTCTTTATATGCCTGAAGCACCTCAACAACCCCTCCTCAGCCCTAATTTCTAAACTACAAATTCTCTTCATTATATTCACACCACACATTGCCCTCACACATATCTCCACTGCCTCCTGCCTTCTCCTTGTTGCAACATTCACCACCCACCATTCCCACCCTTACAAGAGTGCTGGTATAACTATACTCTCATACTTTTCCCTCTTTGCTTCATTGGACAAAGTTCTTTGTCGCCACAGACTCCTCAGTGCACCACTCACCCTTTTCCCCTCATCAATTCTATGATTCACCTCATCTTTCATAGACTAATCTGCTGACACGTCTACTCCTAAATATTTGAATATATTCACCTCCTCCATATTCTCTCCCTCTGTGGCATGCAAAGAGTACGTAACCTTTATTCGGCGCATGTACACACCCTCATTTACAGGCTATCACCCCCAACCACAAACCAGGGGACTGAGGGTTGACGATGGGGCCCTATTGTTCAACCAGTACCCAGGTTCCAGCCAATGAGAAGATGGTTTTGGCAATCACAGAGGTTATGTGGGTACCTGTGGCATGCAAAGAGTATGTAACCTTTATTCGGCACATGTACACACCCTCATTTACAGGCTATCTCCCCCAACCAGTGAACCAGGGGACTGAGGGTTGACGATGGGGCCCCATCGTTCAAGCAGTACCCAGGTTCCAGCCAATGAGAAGATGGTTTTGGCATTCGCAAACGTTATGTGGGTACCACTCTCCTGTCTGCCCTTGTCATTCCCATTCTAGAGCTGGTTGAAGCACGGTCTGCTCTCTAGTGGCTTCTATTCTGCCTTGCTTACCGTGGAGTGCACTAATACCTATCGCTGTACATAGTGTATATAGTGTACATACTTCTGTTCCAATTGGTGAAGGATAATATAAGTCAAAAGTTTTTCTGCTGTGTTTATTTTGCTCCCTTTACACCCAGGATAACAGGCCATTTGGACTCCTGGGTTGTAATATGGGGCCTGTCCAGGAGCTGGAAGAAAGGGTTGAGCCTAGGGTGAAGCTGGAAGCAGGAACATTGTGTAGCTTGCTGTCTGGCATTGCATTAGCTTTGCCAATGCTTTACAAACTTTGTGTGTCAGTTGCTTCACTATGGTCAGCCTTGCTATTGTATGTTCGTTCAACAGCTCGCTACTAGCTTGTTCGGTGTGAAGATTTTGCAGTCAGCTTTGCTATTGCATATCCACCTTGTAGGCGTATGCGTATTGATTACAAACGCACCCTCACAGCTGCGCAACTGCGTTCACTGATAACTGACAAATTTCGGGAAGAGGAAATGGCACATCAGACTTCTCCCTCTACGGGAACCAGGAATAAAACTCTCATGTTCTCGCAGGAAGAAGATGATACATCAATGGAGCAAAATCGTCAATCTAGTGCAGCAGGGTTTTCTCAAGGTGAATCAGTGGCGTTGGCACTTGAGCTGGCAAAAATCAATCTTGAGCAGACTAGGGAACAGAGAGCATTTGCAAAAGAAGAGTTTGATAGGGAGAAAGGAGGCAGTTTTCGCATCTTGTAAATGACTTTAGTTTACAGAAAGCAGTACAACTTGTTCCCCGCTTCAGTGAGGCAGAACCAGAACAATTTTTCGAAGCTTTCGAAAATCAGGCTCGAGCCTTGAGGTGGCCAGAACAGCATTGGGCATTGTTAGTTCACATAGCATTGCTTGGTAAGGCACAGGAATTTACATCAGTGTTAAATGACAAGAGCAGACAGGAGAGGTCCTGGGTTCATCTCCCGGACAGGCCCCCATTTTACAACCCCGGAGTCCAAATGGCCTGTTATCCTGGGTGTAAAGGGAGCAAAATAAACACAGCAGAAAAACTTTTGACTTATATTATCCTTCACCAATTAGAACAGAAGTATGTACACTATATACACTATGTACAGTGATAGATATTAGTGCACTCTACGGTAAGCAAGGCAGAATAGAAGCCACTAGAGAGCAGACCATGTTTCAACCAGCTCTAGAATGGGAATGACAAGGGCAGACAGGAGAGTGGTACCCACATAACCTTTGTGAATGCCAAAACCATCTTCTCATTGGCTGGAACCTGGGTACTGGTTGAATGATGGGGCCCCATCATCAACCCTCAGTCCCCTGGTTTGTACTCTTTGCATGCCACACCTTCCAATCTGTTATCCAATCTTTCATTATCTGTTTTTTTTTTATCTTCATCACCTTACTGTCTCCTATATTCACTTTCATTTTATTTCTTTTACATACCCTACCAAATTCATCCACCAACCTCTTCAACTTCTCTTCAGAATCTCCCAAAAGCACAGTGTCATCAGCAAAGAGAAACTGTGACAACTCACACTTTGAGTATGTTGATTCTTTATCTTTTAACTCCACACCTCCTGCCAACACCCACGCCTTCACTTCTCTTACAACCCCATCTATAAATATATTGAACAACCAGAGAGACATCACACATCCTTGTCTAAGGCCAACTTTTACTGGGAAATAATCTCCCTCTTTCCTACATACCCTAACCTGAGCCTCACTATCCTCGTAAAAACTCTTCACTGCTTTCAATAACCTGCCTTCAATTCCATGCTTTTGGAACATTTGCCACATTGCCCTTCCCCCCCCCCCCGCCATCCTCCCAGGCATACGCATTTTCCAAATCCATATATACCACAAAAACCTCTTTGCCTTTATCTAAATACCGTTCATCTATATGTTTCACTGTAAACACTTGGTCTACACACCTTCTACCCTTCCTAAACCCTCCTTGTTCATTTGCTATCCAGCTCTCCATCTTACTTTTATTCCTTTCAATAATAACTCTACCATACACTTTTTCAGGTATATTCATCAGACTTATTTTCCTATAATTTTTGCACTCTCTTTTATCCCCTTTGCCATTATACAAAGGAACTATGCATGCTCTCTGCCAATCGCTAGGTACCTTACCCTCTTCCATACATTTATTAAATAAAAGCACCAACCACTCCAAAATTATACTCCCACCTGCTTTTAGCATTTCTATCTTTATCCCAACAATCCCAGCTGCCTTACCCACTTTCATTCTACCCATTGCCACACGAACTTCCCCCACACTCACAACTGGCTCCTCCTCACTCACTCCTGCCCTATATACGAAATCACAGCATAACTATCTTCACTAACATTAAACAAATGTTCAAAAATATTCCCTCCCCCTCCCCGATACCTGTAGCTCTCCATTTAATAACTCTCCTCTCCTATTTTTAACTATCAAATCCATTTGTTCCCTAGGCTTCCTCAATTTAGTAATCTCACTCGAAAACTTTTTCTTACTTCCAACAAAATTTACTGATAACATCTCACCAACTCTCTCGTTTGCTCTCTTTTTACATTGCTTCACCACTTTCTTAGCCTCTCTTTATGTCTCTCTATACTCCTCCCTTCTTTCATCACTTCTACTTTGTAAAAACCTCTCATATGCTAACTTTTTCTCCCTTATTGCTCACTATACACAATCCCATCACCAATCGCTCCTCTTCCCTCCCACACCCACGTTCTTGTAACCACAAACTTCTGCTGAACACTCTAACACTACATTTTTAAACCTACCCCACACATCTTCGACCCTATTGCCTATACTCTCAATAGCCCATCTATCCTCCAATAGTTGTTTGTATCTTACCCTAACTGCCTTCTCTTTTACTTTATACATCTTCGCCTCTCTCTTACTTGCTGCTTCTATTTTCCTTGTATCCCATCTACCTTCTACTCTCACTGTAGCTACAGCTAAAAATTGATCTGATATATCTGTGGCCTGTCTAAACATGTACATTCTGAAGTCTACCGAACAGTGTTTTACATATCAATGCGTAGTCCAACAAACTACTGTCATTATGCACTACATCATGTCTTATATACTTTTTTATCCTCTTTTTCTAAAAATGTCTATTATCTATAACCAAATCCCTTTCTATACAAAGTTTATTCAAAGGGCCTCCATTATTATGTACATCTGGCACCTAAACGTACCTACCACACCCTTTCTAAATGTTTCTCCAGCTGTAGCATTAGGTCCCCTACCACAATCACTCTCTCACTTGGTTCAAAAGTTCCAACGCACTTGCTTAACATCTCCCAAAATCTATCTCTCTCTTCTACACTCATCTCTTCTCCAGGTGCATGCACACTTACTGTGACCCACTTTTTGCATCCAGCCCTTATTTTAATCCACAAAATCCTTCAATTTATTCATTTTTATTCCCTCTTCTCCTTCCATGACTGATCCCTGAATATTATTGCTTCCCCTTCTTTAGCTCTAACTTTCTCAGATACTCCTGACTTAAATCCCATTGATTTCTCTCTATTCAAACTCATCTACCCCCTTCAGCTTTGTTTTGCTTAGAGCCAGGACATCCAACATCTTATCATTTATAACATTAACAATCATCCCTTTCTTATCATCTGCACTACATCCACGTAAATTCTCCTTCATGTAAATACTCTTTTCCTGGAAACCAGATACCACAAGAGTCCACGACTTTCCAAACTGCAACTTGCTGAGTCTTATCCACCAGAACTCCACATCTGTATTGAATCTTGATGCCCTATTACACTAGGCAACATGCATGTAAACATAACAGTGGTACACACTGCCAATATGTGGTGACCTGTACCTTGTTCAATGGTGACCTGCACCTTGCTCAGTGGTGACCTGTACCTTGCTCAGTGGTGACCTGTACCTTGCTCAGTGGTGACCTGTACCTTGCTCAGTGGTGACCTGTACCTTGCTCAGTGGTGACCTGTACCTTGCTCAGTGGTGACCTGTACCTTGCTCAGTGGTGACCTGTACCTTGCTCAGTGGTGACCTGCACCTTGCTCAGTGGTGACCTGTACCTTGCTCAGTGGTGACCTGTACTTTGCTCAGTGGTGACCTGTACCTTGCTCAGTGGTGACCTGTACCTTGCTCAGTGGTGACCTGCACCTTGCTCAGTGGTGACCTGCACCTTGCTCAGTGGTGACCTGTACCTTGCTCAGTGGTGACCTGCACCTTGCTCAGTGGTGACCTGTACCTTGCTCAGTGGTGATCTGTACTTTGTTTAGTGAAGACATGTCTAGTGTAATGTCTGTGGACTGAACCAGGATGCACTCCATTTAGCAACTTTCCCAGCAGCTTAAGGAGGAACTAAGGGTGGCTAAGTTCAAGAAACGGCAATTGACAGAAGAAAGCATGAAGATTCGTAGTAATCCTCCTGTTGTGAGTCCTCAGGTCAATAAAGGAACCTGGGCAGTGACCAGACAACATAGAACGAAATTAATGATCAAGTGGACGAAAAGAGAGGCAAATACAAAGAAGAAGCAAGAGACTGCTATATAAACATCGAAACCTTTTTCTGTGCTACCAGACGAATGTGAGCCGACTACTGGAAACGTCGCAAAGAAGAACGACAATGGAAAGTAAGAGCCCACACAGTGGAATTTATCAAGTCACATACATGTAGCTGGGTAAAGAAAATGTTAGTATATATACGGTGGAGAGTCAGGTGGAGAATATTGGGGAGGTTGAACTGAAGACGAACCTCCACGGGATGGATAAAAACCACTGTGTGGGCGAAATGTAGCCAATAAAAATAACATTATAAGGCACTTGTGTTTATTTTTCCATTACTTCTACCACAGTCTTCACTTCCTTCTTTCTTTCTTCTCTCTTTGTCCCGTCCCTGCCCTCCTGTAGCATATATTCTGGCTCCCTTAACTTCGTGTGTTAGTGTGTGACTAGTTAATGGCCGAAATCGGACCAAAAAGTCGTCATAAGCTTCTTTCTTCCATGTGAGGCTTATTTGTGTATTGTTCCAGTCACAGTATTGTGACTTTTGTTTTACAATTCAAAAAACCAGTATTTTTTTGTAATCATGCCGGTTTTCCAAAAATGAACCACGTTAAAAGATTTTAAGTTATATCTCACACATATGGGTTTAGTCTGTTAGATGTCCCATAGTTGGGTTGGTAGCGCACTCAGCTCACACACTGAAGTCCGTGGCTCGATCCCCAGTACGGGTGAAAACATTGGGCGTGTTTCCTTAAGACACCTACTGTCACTGTTCACCTAGCAGTAAGTAGGTACTTGGGTGTTAGCCGACAGTTGTGGGTGGCATCCTGGGGGCAAAA
>NC_091376.1:18984919-19059919 GCF_038502225.1 Cherax quadricarinatus
TAATCATTATAATTATTATTATCATTATTATTATTATTATTTCTGAAACCGTCCCAAAACAAATTCAGAATTGTACATGTATTGTACATAATACCGACAAGATGAAGGATCAGACAAATGCACACAATCTGGGTATGTTTATTGTAGACGTTTTACCTTCCAGTGACTTTATTAAACAGTTCAAGGTCATAATATGAAGAATTATATACAAAAATTAAGATAATCAGTCCCTTGGAGTAGGTGAAAAATCACCGTAGTCTTGAAGGACTATGGTGCTCATCACTACCTCCAAGGTTGAGGGACTGATTACCTCGTCTTTTGTATATAGTTCAACAGTCCTCACATTATATCCTGTAACTGTATTGATACAGCCAGTGACTGGCGACAAATGTTGCACATACGTCTAATTCTTCAAATTCAGACTTAAGGTTGTTTAATGATATCCGGATCTCAACAACTGTACATAATGTGACGTGTGTATACAGTTTTATCAGACATTTAAGCTTTATTTAAACATCAATTATTATTTTCTTAAATTGCAACTCTCTAGCACATCCTCAAACTAAGTAAAACAACAGGCGTTATTATCATAAAGGTTGGTAAATTGGTTTCTTTACAAAAT
The DNA here is from genome assembly GCF_038502225.1 of Cherax quadricarinatus. NCBI lineage: Eukaryota > Metazoa > Arthropoda > Malacostraca > Decapoda > Parastacidae > Cherax > Cherax quadricarinatus. Next base: position 18,985,542 of record NC_091376.1, read on the forward strand.
TGTGTAACTAGGAGCACTAGCAATTTCTAAAATCCATGAGACTCTTGAGAGAAAAGGTCGCTTATTTCCAGTACCAGCTTAACTAAAGAACAATAACGTGATCCCACATAATAAGGTTTCAGTCGCTTACGAATGCAAAAATAATAGCCTCCCCTGTCGTCTGTCTCTCACTGAGGACCGAAGCTCAACGACTTGGACCACATACAAGTCAGACTAACACACGAGAGGGAACCAGTATATATAGGCGAGGGGAACAGGGACGGTACACACAGGGATGAAGAAAGAAGTAGTGGTAGACGTAGTGAAATTAGTGGTAGTAGTAGAAAGTATGAGGAATAGTTTTAGTGGCACAAGAAACAGGAAGAGAAATGAAGGGATATTTTTATATTGTTCCAATCATGGTATTGTGCCTTTGTGTTTTTATATCATTGTAAGTGATTGTACTGTCAGCTTGACAAGGACACATCTTTATGAATGCCATAAAGTGAAGGTCAGGTTTTAACTTCCATCGAATTATTTTACCTTAATAAAGGTGAACTTGAATGTTTCTTCTTATTAGAGACGAGCAGTAAAGTGTCGAGAAAGAGGAAAAACACCTTTATAAACTTAATAAATCAGTAATGGTGATAATACAAAAACAATGGTCTTATTTACTTGTCAGACACCATAAATTAAATGAACTCAATATATCTTATTTGCAATTATTAAGTAAAATGATTGTATTCTTTCCAAAATTGATAGACTGATCACATCGACTCAAGACTGAGGGACTGATTACCTCACAGTCCTCCTGTTCTTCCTTATCCTCCTTTGTATGGACTGATGAAGTCACTGTGTGGCGAAACTTTTCCTCATTAAACATACCCAAATGTTGCACATGTGTCTAACTTATAGAACAGCAATAGCGACCATCACATGGACATACATAGGTTCTAATAGCATAGTCGAATTACAATGTTAGTCAGTGTAATCCTCATAAACCCTGACTATGGTAGTACACAAATATCCAACAATATTAAAAATCTAGAGCAATGTTCTGGACAGCTAAGGTATCAACACAGAACATTTTTTCAGCATCACAATGTTCATCATAAATAAGAGCCAAGTAAATTTAATTCACAAGCACATCTATAGACACTCTTACTACCACATTTTTGCAAAGGCATATATAAACCATGAAAAAAGTCAGAATCAAAGAGAAGAATCAGATAAGAGCATCAGGAGGACATTCAACAACTACCTGGTATTAGCTATGACAGAGTTACATAGGCAGCTCTTACTCCAGGCGACATCTACAACCTTCTAAGATGCTGGAATGGGTGTATAAAATACAAGATGAACATTGTTCATCTACACTCAGAAAGATAACAAAATATCATGAAATATAACAGTAACAAATGATAGCAGTGAGCAAGATAAGATCAAACCCAGTCACAGCATAAACCAAATTACGTAAGAATGGGAACAGAACTATGGTAGCTATAACTCGTTACATCTCCACAAAGTTGTCATCCTGTCGCAGACTTACAAAACTGCCTCATAAGAAATACTTAAGTAAATAACAAAATATCATAACATATTACTGTCATCTTTCCAGCGGGGGAGTTGACTCCTGAAAGCCTCTCCAGATATCTTTCCAGCGGGGGAGTTGACTCCAGAAAGCCTCTCCAGATATCTTTCCAGCGGGGGAGTTGACTCCTGAAAGCCTCTCCAGATATCTTTCCAGCGGGGGAGTTGACTCCTGAAAGCCTCTCCAGATATCTTTCCAGCGGGGGAGTTGACTCCAGAAAGCCTTTCCAGATATCTTTCCAGCGGGGGAGTTGACTCCAGAAAGCCTCTCCAGATATCTTTCCAGCGGGAGTTGACTCCAGAAAGCCTCTCCAGATATCTTTCCAGCGGGGAGTTGACTCCAGAAAGCCTCTCCAGATATCTTTCCAGCAGGGGAGTTGACTCCAGAAAGCCTCTCCAGATATCTTTCCAGCGGGGAGTTGACTCAGAAAGCCTCTCCAGATATCTTTCCAGCGGGGAGTTGACTCCTGAAAGCCTCTCCAGATATCTTTCCAGCGGGGAGTTGACTCCAGAAAGCCTCCTCCAGATATCTTTCCAGCGGGGAGTTGACTCCAGAAAGCCTCTCCAGATATCTTTCCAGCGGGGAGTTGACTCAAGAAAGCTCCAGATATCTTTCCAGCGGGGAGTTGACTCCTGAAAGCCTCTCCAGATATCTTTCCAGCGGGGGAGTTGACTCCTGAAAGCCTCTCCAGATATCTTTCCAGCGGGGGAGTTGACTCCTGAAAGCCTCTCCAGATATCTTTCCAGCGGGGGAGTTGACTCCTGAAAGCCTCTCCAGATATCTTTCCAGCGGGGGAGTTGACTCCAGAAAGCCTCTCCAGATATCTTTCCAGCGGGGGAGTTGACTCCAGAAAGCCTCTCCAGATATCTTTCCAGCGGGGGAGTTGACTCCAGAAAGCCTCTCCAGATATCTTTCCAGCGGGGGAGTTGACTCCAGAAAGCCTCTCCAGATATCTTTCCAGCGGGGGAGTTGACTCCAGAAAGCCTCTCCAGATATCTTTCCAGCGGGGGAGTTGACTCCAGAAAGCCTCTCCAGATATCTTTCCAGCGGGGGAGTTGACTCCAGAAAGCCTCTCCAGATATCTTTCCAGCGGGGGAGTTGACTCCAGAAAGCCTCTCCAGATATCTTTCCAGCGGGGGAGTTGACTCCTGAAAGCCTCTCCAGATATCTTTCCAGCGGGGGAGTTGACTCCAGAAAGCCTCTCCAGATATCTTTCCAGCGGGGGAGTTGACTCCAGAAAGCCTCTCCAGATATCTTTCCAGCGGGGGAGTTGACTCCAGAAAGCCTCTCCAGATATCTTTCCAGCGGGGGAGTTGACTCCTGAAAGCCTCTCCAGATATCTTTCCAGCGGGGGAGTTGACTCCTGAAAGCCTCTCCAGATATCTTTCCAGCGGGGGAGTTGACTCCTGAAAGCCTCTCCAGATATCTTTCCAGCGGGGGAGTTGACTCCTGAAAGCCTCTCCAGATATCTTTACAGCGGGGGAGTTGACTCCAGAAAGCCTCTCCAGATATCTTTCCAGCGGGGGAGTTGACTCCAGAAAGCCTCTCCAGATATCTTTCCAGCGGGGGAGTTGACTCCAGAAAGCCTCTCCAGATATCTTTCCAGCGGGGGAGTTGACTCCAGAAAGCCTCTCCAGATATCTTTCCAGCGGGGGAGTTGACTCCAGAAAGCCTCTCCAGATATCTTTCCAGCGGGGGAGTTGACTCCAGAAAGCCTCTCCAGATATCTTTCCAGCGGGGGAGTTGACTCCAGAAAGCCTCTCCAGATATCTTTCCAGCGGGGGAGTTGACTCCAGAAAGCCTCTCCAGATATCTTTCCAGCGGGGGAGTTGACTCCAGAAAGCCTCTCCAGATATCTTTCCAGCGGGGGAGTTGACTCCAGAAAGCCTCTCCAGATATCTTTCCAGCGGGGGAGTTGACTCCAGAAAGCCTCTCCAGATATCTTTCCAGCGGGGGAGTTGACTCCAGAAAGCCTCTCCAGATATCTTTCCAGCGGGGGAGTTGACTCCAGAAAGCCTCTCCAGGTATATTCCAGGTAAGTGTTATAAGTAAAATAGAATACTGTGCAAATAATGAAATAACACATTAAGAATAATAATAATAATAACAATAATAACAATACACAAATAACCCGCACATAAAAGAGACAAGCTTACGACGACGTTTCGGTCCGACTTGGACCATTTACAAAGTCACACAGTGTGACTTTGTCAATGGTCCAAGTCGGACCGAAACGTCGTCGTAAGCTTGTCTCTTTTATGTGCAGGTTATTTGTGTATTGTTCCAGTCACGGCATTGTGGCTTTTTGTTATTTAATAATAATAATGTAAGCATTCAGTCACAGTCGCAAAACTGTAATGTTAACTGTTTGTAGGATTGTATATCACAGACATTTAATTCTGTTCCACGCTCCAAAATACCATAAAACTCCCCAAAAACTCAACTTCTCACAGAATCCCCAGCAATATCGTTTAATTTCTGTGCTTCAAGTTCTCTATATAAACACTCAACATATTGCTATCATATATATCTCTGTGTTTACTGTCCTTCTTGTCTCCAATTCGCTTAAAATGATCCGTACCAATATACTGATACGTTACATTTTTCCTTGTTTAGATATTTTTTTAATTTTTATATACTTTTCTTCATTCCACCTACGTTTTACCCGTCTATTATATTTATTTATTTATTTATTTATTAACAATTTGAGCACACATACAGAAGTACAAAAAATACAGATAAGAGCAGCATGCCAAAGCCACTTATACTATGCATAGCATTACGGGCTGGCTTAAAATTAACTTATTGTTCAACATGTATTCCGTAGCGCCAGCTGCCGACACATCCACTTCCTCCAATCTGAAATACACTCTGTTATTTCTAAATATTTTTACCACTTCACCTTTCCTTCTTATACACTTCCTTCCAAACTTATTCAACAATCTTTTACAACTTATTTTCAGAATCTTCCCAAAAACAATTGAAAACGACAGAGAATAAATTATGATTGTTACCCTATTTAATACCCTATTTAATACCCAGGCATCGTGGTAGATCAGAACCCAATCAACCAGGCTATTTCTGCTGGCCGCATGTAAACCGACGTACAAGCTATAGCCCGGCTGGTCAGATACTGACTTCAGGTGCCTGTCCAGCGCCTTCTTGAAGACAGTCAGGAGTCTGTTGGTAATCCCCCATATGTATGCTGGGAGGAAGTTGAACAGTGTTGGGCCCCTGACACTTATTGTGTTGTCTCTTAGCATACTCGTGGGGCCCCTGCTTTTCACTGGGGGAATGTTGCATCTCCTGCCGAGACTTTTGCTTTCTTAGGGAGTGATTTTCACGTGCAGATTTAGGACTAGTCCCTGTAGAATTTTCCAAATATATATTATCATGTATCTCTCTCGCCTGTGTCCTAGGGAGTACAGATCAAAGGACTTCAACCGATCCTAGAAATTTAGGTGCTTTAACGCACTTATACGTGCCGTGAAAATTCTTTGTACACTCTCCAGGTCTACAATTCCGCCAGCCTTGAAGAGGCAGTCAGTATACAGCAATATTCCAGCATAGAGAGAACAAGCGACTTGAAAAGAATTATCCTGGGCTTGGCGTTCCTAGCTTTGAAAGTTCTCATTATCCATCCTATCATTTTTCCAACAGATGAGGTAGATACATTGTTGTGATCGTTGAAAGTTAGATCCTCTGATAATATCACTTTCATGTCCTTCACATTAGTTTCTCGCTCTGTTCTATGGTTGGAATTTGCTTTATAAACCGATAAAGTTTTAATTTCGTCGAGTTTCCCATAGCGAAGTAATTAAAATTTTGTCATAACCGAAGTTTATATTGTTTTGTGCGGCCGATAAAGATTTTTTTTTATATATTTTATTTAGAATATTTCACAATACAAGGATGAATAATAGCATAACAATAATAATGGCCACGAATGGGCTATAAACAAAAAACTCCCAAATTACAACCTAAACACAAAAATACTACACCAATCCTAAATTATGACATTAACACCCACAACACAACTCATAACAATTACTCAATACCTGCAATATGTGCTACAACACAGTTGACGACCCCCCCCCCTCCTAACTCCAATACACACTTTGAAAACTAAACCACATTCACCAAAATGAATAATTATAACAGTAAGTAAGTATTTACAATCATTGATGATACAGGAATACCAACTTCCCAATGCCGTAAATAAGACTATATTATTACTGTTATTATTACATTTCTAAACACTTGTAACAACTACCAATAAAGTTGGTAGTACTGTTAATGATTTAAACTTTTCACACTTAAATTTCCCACCCCGTCACCCCTAAATAAAATAGCCACTATCACCAACATGTTGGCTTACATCATAACTTTTATTAAAATTTCATCAAATTTCACATAAATATCTTGAGGTAGGAGTGACTCACCACTCCAAGAAGTATTTACATTTCATTACATTTCCCAAGTAAAAAAAATCTTTTACGATACATGAATAGTTTTTTTTTTTAATAAACACTAAATTGCCCATCTGATATGTTAAGAACTAAGCCATAAAGAAAAAATAAACTCTAGAGACTATATTAATTTCCATCTGAGCGTTGTTGCAACATGATAACACCAAACACAGGGAGTTTCGTTATCTAAGAACATTACTTTCACACCAAACACAAGCATTTACACACGTGCACCTCCACGCACGCCCATCCACCCATCCAATCACAAAATGTCCCACACGAACATACAACATTCATGCAACGTAGACAAAAGGCAGCTCACACTTGAACACACAACATTCATACAACAGAGACAAAAGGCAGCTCACACTTGAACACACAACATTCATACAACGTAGATAAAAGGCAGCTCACACTCGAACACACAACATTCATACAACGTAGATAAAAGGCAGCTCACACTTGAACACACAACATTCATACAACGTAGATAAAAGGCAGCTCACACTTGAACACACAACATTCATACAACGTAGATAAAAGGCAGCTCACACTTGAACACACAACATTCATACAACGTAGATAAAAGGCAGCTTACACTTGAACATACAACATTCATACAACGTAGATAAAAGGCAGCTCACACTTGAACATACAACATTCATACAACGTAGATAAAAGGCAGCTCACACTTGAACATACAACATTCATACAACGTAGATAAAAGGCAGCTTACACTTGAACATACAACATTCATACAACGTAGATAAAAGGCAGCTCACACTTGAACATACAGGTGTCCTTATGCTATTCTTGTAACAGCAAAACATTACACAAAAAGCCAAAATACAAGATATGTTATACATATTTATATATTACCTGTATACCTTATACACAGAATAGTAACACAACTCGGGTCATTCTTAATTATACAAAAACCATGATACAGCCGCCCTATACATTGGCCACCGAAAAACAACAATAACGCATTATTGCTGATGTTGTAGGACCCCCTCCCCCAAAAAACCCATATCTGTAACACACAACAAACGAACTATAACAATTTATTAGCCAATATCTGGACTTATGTTCTGCATGTAGCCTATCATGATAAACCTCCTAATTTTATAACAAGACCATGAGTTATACATTCCTCAACAAAAGAAAAACCTTTCACACTGAAATAAGGCATGTTATTACCCTACTATAATCACATACACACCACCCCATCCATTCCCTCTTTCACGAAAAACCTTCGGACACTCACAACAACACCACCTTAACCTTTGAAAAGCCGACTACGAAAGGAAACCAGTCCCCTACAGAGATATCCCTCTGCCATTTGAAGAAGACGATGGACCATAAGCTCACGGTAGGTCTCCAGAAAAAAAACTCCCCACTGTCCCCCGTAAATAATTTTATTCCTACCAACAGTCCTGTATGTGCCCGCCGCTATTGCCTTAAGTCGAATTCCGCCCCCAGCATCACTCATTCCCCAGGAAATATACAGAAAATCCAATAGAACATACATGATCGCCTTTTTCACCTCCCTTTTGACCCCTCTCACTTCTAATGTTAAAGCTCGAAGGGTCGATACGTTACCCCCACCCATCAGACGAAAAACCCTCGCCAACCACCTCACCTCCCTCAATGCTTCACAAAAATAAACCACATGGAATGCTGTTTCCATTTCACCACACTGGATGCAGGACGGTTCCCTCACCAATCCCATTAAACTCAAAACTGATTTTGATGCTAAGATCCCTGTCATGAATCGGTATAACTCCCTTTCCCTTGGCATTAACCTAAGCTTCCGGAAGTCTTCCCATATCATCGCCCAATCATACAAGGGGAAAACTGATATGCCTTGCAGGATCTCCGGCCTCCTACTCATCGACACCAAATGCCCCACTTTAAGTCGTGTGACGTCCCAAATCAGCAACAAAACCCTCAGCATATCTTCACATTCGATTAACTCCTTGCCGCCCCACCATTTCCGCACATCACCCATCACCTTCCCCCACTCTAACCCCTCTTTCCCCTCCAGCCCTGACAAATCTCTGTTTTACATATAGGGCTTTCATTCTCGGCCCCAACGCTAAAAGGCCCACACACCCGCTGTGTACATTGGACACCACCACCTCCTTGCTCAACCATGCCCTCCCAAAACCCAAAACATAACGTAATACCCATCTCTGGATCTCATTCACATCTTGTGTCCTCAAAGGATGCACTTCAATCATACTCCACACTTTACTATAAATATGCGAATTAACTATAATCGCCCTCTGTTGTAAGGTGACATCTCCCACCCGTAAACCCCATAACCGGCTTAATGCTTTCTCCACTGCCCACTCTGAGTTTACCTGTCTAGCCTTCTGGGCATCTGCCATGTATATAACTCCACAAATCTTTAGCCTATTCATCACTGCCCACCCAAACTCCAACCCTAAATCATCTCCACCCAAGAACCCACCTCCAGTAAACTCGATTTCGCCCTATTTACACGCATGCCAGTCGCCTCCCCAAAAAGCTCCAACACCCTTCCCACAGTACGCAAACCCTCTACCCCATCTATCAGGACAGTGGTGTCATCCACAAACCCCACTATACCTATAGACCCGCCCCTCTCCCTATTTAACATGCCCCCCTCTATTAGCCCATAAAACGGATTCTGCACATATGCAAACAGTATTTGAGAAAGCAGGCACCCTTGCCTCAAGCCTTCCCAACCTACCATTGACTTGAACCGCACCATTGCCGATCAGTACAGCGTATCAACCCACCGCACAACCCCTTTCCCAAAACCCTGACACAACAAACTAGCCCTCAAAAATTTCCGATCCACACAGTCATATGCATTCTCCCAATTAAGACCCAAAAGTCCTCCCCCCTTGCAACCTTCCAAAAAATCCCTTATGCACCCAAGAAGACCTTTTCTCATACCTCTTCCTGGTATGCCTATCTGACCCCAATGCATAACCTCCCCTATAACTTTCTTCATCCTATTACCTAATATCTTTGCAAAAATCTTATAGTCAGAACACATTAGTGAAATAGCTCTATACGCACTTAAGACTCTCCCCTCTTGCTTTTTGCGTACCAATACGACCACTCCCATACTTTGTGTCTGTCCTAGCTTCCCCTCCTATAGCATGCAATTCATGACCTCTACCAGACAATACTTAATGTGCTCCCATTGAACTCCATAAAAATAATTTGAAATCCCATCTATACCCGGCACCTTGCCAGTACTCATGTTGAACACTGCCACCTCAACTTCCCCCATGCTAATCTCACCCCCATCTCCAACCCCTCCCCCCTTGCTGCTCTAACCAACTCCTCTCCTCAACACTTCCTCAATAGCATTGCCCTCCTCCCCCTGCCTCCATTTCTCCCTGAACCAGATATCAGCATAATTATTCATGCCTTCTGTAGTAGTAAGCACCTGACCCTTATGATATCCACCCATACCCTCACTTACCTCCAATTGCAATATAGTAGACTCCTTCTGCCTGACCCTAAAACGTCGCAAAATGCTACCCGAAGGTTTATCCTCCCCCACAGCACAGCCTCCAGACCCGCCCTCACATGCACCACATCAAAACTGTCAGTAGTGTAAGTTGGTCGATCTAGAAACACTGCCGGATAATGACCATGGAAAATGAGATAATGAGGGGGTCTGCATGACCTTAGGGCTGACAGGGTATGTGTTTAATATGTTTAATCATCCCCCAAGGGGATAGAGAGTCTTATTCCTATACATTAATAAGTGGGTACATAAGTAGAACAAAGGATTCAGGTGTGCAGGTGGCAGATTCCAGGATAATGAGTGTGGAAAAGAATGTGATAATGGGTGGTCTGCATAAGCTCAGGTGCTGTCAGGGGTACAAGTTTAATATGTTTAATCATCCCCCAAGGGGATAGAGAGACTTATTTCTGTGTAATTACTAAGTATAAGAAGGTAGGTAATGATCACTTCTGACTCCCCAAACTCAATCACTCTGATAGATGGGAGAGGCAGTACAAAGGATTCAGGTGACTGGGTACAAGCTTGCCATCTCCGAGGGAGTCCCCCCCCCCTTCCCGGGCTGCAACTCACTGACGCGACTGTTGCTACTTCACAACACTGCTGGGTTTAAAGAACGCAGTAATGGATGGGTAGCTGGTCCCCGAGGGAACCGGATTCCCGGGATAATGACCATGGAAAATAATGTGATAATGGGGGGTCTGTATGACCTTAGGGCTGACAGGGTAGGAGTTTAATATGTTTAATCATCCCCCAAGGGGATAGAGAGTCTTATTCCTAAGCATTACTAAGTAGGAACAGAAGTAGAAAAAAAGGATTCAGGTGGGCAGGTGGCAGATTCCAGGATAATGAGTGTGGAAAAGAATGTGATAATGGGGGGGTCTGCATAAGCTCAGGGCTGTCAGGGGTACAAGTTTAATATGTTTAATCATCCCCCAAGGGGATAGAGAGACTTATTTCTGTGTAATTACTAAGTATAAGAAGGTAGGTAATGATCACTTCTGACTCTCCAAACTCTATCACTCTGATAGATGGGAGAGGCAGTACAAAAGGATTCAGGTGACTGGGTACGACTTAATAATTGGGTGGGGTCTCTGATGGAGTGTTGCAGCCAGCCTGCTTCTTTGGAGGTCATCGGGTGTGATTATCAGCCCTGCGCCCGCTCTCCGGCTACATCGGGGGCATCTGTGTGAAAAAGGATAATAACCTAATTTTTCAAAGGGTGAAAACAAAAAAGTCTCTCTTAGCAAATATATTTATTAGTTAACATTACATTGTTTTATTCCTCCTCTCCCTCAGAACAGCTAGCTTCTAAGAGCATGAAACTACGAGCAGTGGTGGAAGATCTACCTCTCTCGCGTCGATGCTTGACCCTGGGGAAAAAATCTCTTACGGTTTTTTCTCTTCCCCGCCAAAGATTGCAACTGTCTCTCATCTCTAGTTCCTCTTCTTCTGTACTCCCTTCTTCAGTACTGCTATTAGCTTCTTCGTCTTCCTCCACTTTGTCATCTGTTTTATCTTTAAATAATTTAAACTTTGTTTCTCTGGCATCTGGATGACCATAGGATACAGAGTGATAGGCATCTAAGTAAAAGCGCTTATCATCAAATGAGCTAAGACCTCGTTTCCTAGTGCTGATAGTGGTCATCTGACCTTTTAAATTTCTAATTTGACTATATTGGAAGGTATGTTTAGAACCGTCTTCCAGCACACTTCTAAAGTTATTATGAGTTAATAATTGTTGTTCAGACTGAGGAACTCCTTTTGCAGCGATAGTGTTGTTATTATCTGCTAGCAGGATGCTATACATTTTGGGTTTAATGCAGACTATTTCTGAAATAAGGCGGTCCCCCACCTCACTTTTAAGTAAGCCTAGAGATCCCTTCCTTGAGTCATTGTAGAGAGGATGATCTGTGGGGAAATTAGATGTGTCTATCCATTTCCTCAATGGTTCCTTACCGATTTCATCAGTAAGGTTTTTGATGCCCTCTGAACAGGCGATGACACTATCGGTATCTGAATAGATTAGTTTTATTTTGTCTTGGTATGTTTTCTTAAGAATCATATACCAAAAATGGTACAGCTTAAATTTGGCAAGTTCTAGTATCTGGTAACCTATGTAATTAGGGTAAGTGAGTTTTATGGCTGGCATCCCCGTCGTAACCAATACTTTGTTTTCTGAAAGCTTTATGGCTTTCTTAAATAGTGGCTTACTCACCGCTCGCAAAAATGCTCCTGCTGATGTTATGAGCTTCGTTTTGTTGGCATATTTTGATGGATTAAACAATGTCTTGCCGAATACAGAATTGGTCAACAATTTAAATAATCGCTGACAGTCTTTACTAGTGCTACTATTACGTTGCCTCACGTTCGTTTCAACAAAGCCCGCCAGATATTTTCCTTGAGAGAATTCATATATGCTATGAATTTTCTCAATTTGTAGACCTATCTCCAAGAACAACTGCAATAAAGGCAATGATATTAGGTAGTTTCGTTTGGGGAGATGGTCCCCCACTAATTTAGTATTTTTACGGGGTAGTTTTTGATTACTGATAGCCAATAGCTGTTTGCTGTACTCAGATAGATCATCTAATGTTATCTGTTTGTGATAGAGACATAGTGGTAAGTCATCGGTGTAGCGAGCTAATTCTGGGGCTATTCCTAGAGTGTCTATAAGAAGCCAGTAACCTTTTATAGAGTCTTGAGGATTCTTCTGGAGAAGACCACCATTTGCGAGAAAACTCACCATTTCTGCGGGTGAGAGTTTTCGAATGTTTGCGTAGGGCAGCGCCTCAGTCATGCAAGAACCATAAAGAGAATTAAAATCCCAGTATAGCAAAAATTTACTTACTAAGTTTTTCTCATCAAAATTGGGATTAATGAACTGGTTATTGGCCTGAGCAAACGTCCTAACAGCAGTAGTGAAGCCGCCTCTTATATTAGACTGTATGATGTTATAAAGCTCCTGATCAGTAATTAATTCTAATTCCACTCCACTGGTTTTTAAGAAAGCATCATAGGCAAAGCCGGGGAGAGAAACATAGTGAACAACATCTAGATTATAGATGTTGTATAATAATCTCCTATGCAAGGTGAATATGTCAGCCAGAAGTCCTACATCACAGCTGAGATATACTAGGAGATAGTCTCCTAGAGTTTGACAAGCTGTTTTCTCCCAAACCAGATGAGCATGATCGAATTCTTCTTGGCTAATATGCTTCTTAGACAGAGAACTGTAGAAAGCTCTTTTTGGGGGTAAAGTCTTCTCTTCGAGCCTTTCTGGGGAGCTGCAATATTCATAAGGAAACACTTGTTTGCCGGTTAATAAGCATCCCCAACTTTCGGGGGGTAGATGACTTATCATCGCCTCTGTGAATTTCAAGGGTGATTTTGAAGCTATGTGCGCCTGAGCCAAACTAGCCAAACCAGCGGACAAGAAGGCTAGACTATCCAGGAAACGTAGTGCTCCTATTTCTACCTTTAGGAATTTATATCCCTGTTTCATTAAAACATTGATTGGGGCTTTAACACTTAGTTCTTTAATTATCAAAGCCATATCATATGATAGGTTATGAATAATAACAGGCAAATATTTACCTGAATTTTTCTGCCTTAAATTGCAATTATTGCAGAGTGCTCCTAAATAATTAGCCTTAGGCATTAGATGGTCATGATGCCTCACCTTTGGTTTGGTAAGAGTAAAGTCCTGATGACAGAAGTTGCACTTCTTCTGTATGGCAAAATGTATATGCTGCTCCCTGGTCATATGAAGTGGATAACAGGGAGTGTTCATCTTTATCCAATCCCATAAAGACGAAAGTCTATCATACATATGATCAATACACTGTACCCCCCGATGGACATATCTATCTATTATAGTGTTATTTCTGTCTATCACTATATAGCCATAAGCTATTGCTACGTGTCTAGCTGTTATTACCCCCTCTTTCTTACGATTATCGAGATAAGCTTCTAAATCCACAAAGGCAGTATGAGAGGGCAAGTAGCCCTTGTGAGTATTTTTGAATTTACAAACGCTTCCAGCTGGGGGAAAAATCAACTTTTGTTGGTTGTCGCATGAATTGAAATGAGTTTTTAAGTTGCAAATGTCACTATATTCACTTAAACAATTCAAGCAAAAGTGCTTATTGCGTGAATGTTTTCTGGAGAAAATTCTCATATATTTCTGGAAGTGTTTGATTAAAGCTACATGAGTCCCTACAATAACAGGGGCACTACCAGTGAATATTTATTACTACCCCTACGACATAAAGTAGCATGATAGGTCCCTTCATGAGAAGTTAAGCAATAAATAAATATTGATATTTTGTTGTCAGACTCGAGTTTGTGGATGTCACTCCACTGGACAGGGAGAGTCACTCGCGAGTAATTGACAAATTTCTGAAGGCTATCACATCTAGATAAATATCGTCTGATTTTATACCAGCCCCAGCCAAGTCTACGACAGAAAAAGGCCGCCAGACATTGAATAAAACAGCTATTTTTTACTCCTCTCGGGTAAAATATCTGATTTTTCCCTCGTAAAGATGTGGGATATTCTATATAGTCTCCTAGGTATCCACGCACTCCATTCTTGCATATTACAATATGAAAACCCTTTATATAATCTAGTATGAAGCCTGATCCCTCGCCCGATGAAATTTCAGTTTCTAATCGCGTGCTAAGGTACTCCCTCCATGACCGTAAGAGCCGAGATATATCATCTCATGTAACTAGTTGCGCGGGAAAAGTTATATAATGCTCACGACTGTCATCCTCTCCCAGTAGCGACTGTCTGCGCAAAATAAGGCTCAGTTCGGCATAAATCCTAAGAGCATTTTCATAAAGTGCTCGTCCTGATAGAACAGTGAAAAAATATAATATATGCTGCATAAATGTTGTTGCGAAGGACTGAAGAAATAATATGGGGTCGTGTTTATGATGGCGGGAGAAGGACATGCTGGCATTGTTATCTTCATCTCCGGGATAAACTCCCCCCTCCCCTCTGCTTTGAACTAAAAAGAAATGTTTATATATAAGATGATTCTTCCACAAAAAGGCTCATTTGAGATGGGAAGATGGACAAGGTCTGTACCTTTACAGAGGAAGAGTTGAATATTTTCAGAGAGCCTGCAAGAATACTTGTTGCTGGTTTTAGCGGAGCAGGCAAGAGCAGTCTAGTGGAGCGTTTATGTCAGAAATATGCCGGTTCTTTCGCGAGAATAATCATTTCCAGTCTGGATGATAAAACTCACCCTTTGAAACAAAACACCTCTCTTAGTGAGAAAATCATTTTAGTGAAAGGTCTCATTAACCCGGCGGATTACCAAAATCCCCTTGAGACAGACAATAGCTCTCTGTATATAATTGATGACCTTTTTAATGAAGCAGTTAAGAGTGATATTATAGCTAATATTTTTACTAGAGGAAGACACGAGCAAATATCCGTAATTCTCATATCTCAAAATTTATTTCCACAAGGAAAATACGCTCGCACGATCACGCTTAATTGTAGTCAATATATTTTATTAAGACAACGAGATCTGTCTCAGTTGGAATGTCTCGGGCGACAAATTTATGGAAAAAATCTAGCCCCGAAATTTGTTGAGATATATCGTCACATCACTGCGGATAAATACGGCTATCTTCTGGTTGATTTAACCGCTCCAGAGGAAATTCAATTACGAAGCTTCATTACCGGAGAGGGCAACTGTGAAACTGTATACCGCTGGTAAAAACAAAAATGGCCTTAAATTCACATAAAAAGAAAATTCTAGAAAAAGTATATAGAGACGTCAATAGCCCCGGGGGCTTTACTGGGAATGTTAACAAACTTTTTAGAGCAGCTAGGGAGAAAAACGCCTCTATTACTTATAAAGACGTAGTAGATTATCTCTCTTCTCAGAGGGCCTATACTTTGCATAAATTGCAGCCTCTGCGATTTCCCAGACGGAAAATCATAGCCGCTGCCCCTCGCATTATACTCACCTGCGACTTGGCGGACATGACTTTATTACATTCCCACAATGGTGGCATTAAATATATTTTGTTATGCATAGATGTCTTTTCAAGGTTAATGAAGGCGGTAGGACTAGTCAGAAAAAACTCAAAAAGCGTCTTGTCAGCCTTACGAAATATTATAGAAAGCCCCACCTTCCGTGGAATTTCGAGATTACACACGGACAGAGGGACCGAGTTTTATAATCGTCCTCTTCTGAATTACCTAAAAAAAAAAAAATATTAAATTATACAGTACCTTCTCGGACACTAAGGCTGCAATAGCGGAACGGGCTATTCGCACGCTTAAGCATAGAATCTACCGCTATATGACTTTAACAAATTCTTTAAAATATATAGAGGTATTACCAGCCATAGTAGAAACTTACAACTCAACTCCTCACACCTCTCTCAAGAAAGGTCAAACTCCACAACAAGTGCATTCTCTGAGTCTTCCTCGAGACATTCGTTGGCAGTTTGGGCTAATGTATTTAAATGCCCGTCCTCATCAGCCTCGTACTAGTCCACGACTGACTCCTGGAGTGCATGTGCGGATAACTAGCCACCGGGGGATATTTCACAAGAGTTATTGGCCTCAAAACACCGAAGAAATTTTTAAAATCCAATCGGTTGATAATTCGCAAGTAATCCCCACATATTCTCTTATCGACCTGAGCGGGGAAAAAATACTCGGGCAATTTTAC
This sequence comes from Cherax quadricarinatus, assembly GCF_038502225.1. Lineage (NCBI taxonomy): Eukaryota > Metazoa > Arthropoda > Malacostraca > Decapoda > Parastacidae > Cherax > Cherax quadricarinatus. Next base: position 19,001,811 of record NC_091376.1, read on the forward strand.
GCTCAGGAATTAATAGAAACATCTCTACCTGAATTTTTTCCCATTAAAATATTGAGACGGAGAAGAAAAACTGACGGCAGTAGAGAATATCTGGTGAGCTGGGTGGGTTATCCCCGAAGTGCAGATAGCTGGGTGCACGAGAAGGACATGCAAAATGTCAGACAGGGGTAAGCCCCTAGCAGTGCAACACAGAGAGTTATTAATTTTATTAAACAAACTTCCAGCTAAAGCTCGCAATCGTATTATTAAGGAATTAAAAAAAAAAGAAATTAATTGCATATCTGAGATATTTACTAATTTTCTTAAGAAAAATCTAACAGTAGAACCGACCATTTTGAGCAAATTAAAGAAGTTTAGAGGAGACATTCTCACCGTTGCCCGTAAACGAACTCCACTTTATAAAAAAAAAAATATTCTTCTTTCGAAGCGTGGAGGAGCCATCTTAACTACACTCTTACCTCTGGTCATCTCGCTGATTAGTAGTTTTATAAAGTAAAAAATAATCGAAATGGTGGTAAAGGAATTTTGTCTCATCCCTCGGCTAACCGCCGAAAAATATATTTTTAAAAATGGAACAAATATCTTACCCACTCCTAAGCGCGAATCTCCTTTTCCCCGCCTTCGCAGAAGCACTGCAACCACCACTATGGCGCGTAGGAAGGAATCTTCCAGCCTCTCGAGAGTGAAAGTGAAACCAGCCCAAAGCAAGGATGAGAAGGTCAGCTCCTGCCCCAGCGTAGCAACTCGCCCTCATAAGGGTAATTACCGCTTCGAGCTACCACCTCCCACGAGCTGGCACCCACCCGAGCTCTTTGTTGAGACTGGTGAGTCCCCCATAAAAAAAAACAAATAAGCTCGCTCGCTGTAATGCCGCCCGCGGCGGTGGCGGGCGCGTCGGTGGCGGTGGTGGCGGCAGTGGCGGCGGCCGCGGCTGCGGCGGCTGCAGTGGCGGGCGCGCCCGCGGTAGTTGCCGCGAGGAGTCTAAGAGTAAAAAAAAAAAAAATCCGAAACAGAAAATAATAATAGCCAATAATAATAAACTCCCGCCGGAAATACTTTTATCTTTAATATCAAGAAAAAACAACAGTCTTTCTCTCTCGCCTGAGGACTCTTCCCCAAATTTAAATGAAATAATTGATCTGTATTTCACGAGAGAAGAATTGCCATACGCGAAATCTATGCTGAATCTATTCAAGAATAATTCTTTTATTCGGTGGGATAAGAGAGGTATTTTATTCCCTCCATACCATAATTTAAACATCTTACAAATCATTAAATCTTTGACAAGCAGTCGAGCATACATCGATAAAAAACTTTTGCCCGTTGTAGGGGAATTAGTGAGCCTTATTAGATTAGAGCCAAGATTTATAAAAAATCACAAGGCGAGAAAACAATTATTAGGCGGTTTTTATGTTAAAAAGACCGCGGAAAAAAAGCCGCTCTGGCTAGCCTATTGAAATTTAAGCTTTCATAAAGTCGAGAGAAGAGCTTTGCCCGCTTTAGTAAATACCGGGACAGGATAGAGACAAGAAGTTCCTTCTCGAAGTGCTATTCATAAAAAAAAAAAAAAATGGACCAGCCATCAGTTGATTATCCCGAGAGAATTAATCTCCCGTTGAATGAAGAAGGAGAAAAGGACCCCAGTTTGTCGATATTATTACATCAATTAACGTCAAGACGAAAGATTTATCAGCAAGTGTGTTACAAAGCTCGTGTGATACAAAGTTTATGGCAAACCTACGAATCCTTCAAAGTCAATTGCCCCATGACCAGATTTACTAAGACTTTTGATGAAATTGAAAAATTATATGACAATTTTAATCAGAAAGAACTGACGGCTGAAATCAGACGCTTAGAATATGCTACGCATGATTTCCGGGATATGATAGAAGCTTTTGAAGGTGCCCAAAGCTTGTATAAGCACCTTAGACGAATGTCGACCTAGAGAGGCCCCCCAAACCCCTACCAACCCACCCGCAGGAGTGGGAGGCTACAGCAGCGCGGTATTTAAACCCCGCCGCCGACGTACCGATAAACATTATCCGTCTCACTCCCTCAGCGAGGACTCTAAGGAACCCAACTGTTGACGAGAATGGAATATAAATTTCCAGTAATTGTCGGGGGAATAACGGGCGAAGAATTCCTGGAATATGGGGATTGTATCGTGTATCCCCACAACGCTACTTCTGCTCGCCCCTACGAGCCGGCTCTTTCACTCTGGGAAAAATATCCTTTTTCCAAAATTGAGCGAAAATCGCTAATCCTGGTGAACCGTGCCATAGCTGCAGATCGGGGCACACCCGGGGAAATTGTCCTAAAATCACCCCCACCATGCACCAACACCCTTGATGACAGGCCAGAGGATTTTTTAAGACCGCACCTTGCAGCACTAATATGCCAGTTCTCAGCGGGTCCTTGTCTTGAAAAGAATGAAATTGCGCAACAGCAATTAGAGCGTAGTCTCGACACGCATTATGTACGCGGTTTGAGCAAGGACACGCAACAGAATCGACGAATTTGGTTTAAATTATGTCTGGTGTCCCTGGGACGGGCGGTGATAGCCAATGGCAACATCAAACGGGTAATTTTACCCCAGTACATTGGCATGAGCAGAAAACAGGCCGATGAATGGCACACTGAATATCTCCCTCTCATTAACATATTTCAAGACATATTACTGAAACGGGAAATTCAGACATGCTTGCTCGTACCGTCAGTGAGCCCATACTTGGCAGTACCTAAAATCATCCTAGATGAGGTGGAAATTGAACGCGGCGCCTCCCCCGAAGCTCTAGAACGGGAAATACTACAGCTGTCTGTGGAGAAGCAAGGCACTGGCGGCATCAGCGGTGGCAGCAGTGCCGGTGGCGGCAGCGGCAGCGGCGGTGCCAACGGCGCTGACGTCAGACCAGCCGGTGGGATTGGAACTAAACGAGACAGTGGCATGCGTGAAATGGACATGCCTGATGGGGTCGAGGTCACTTCACGCGGAAAACGCAAACGACAGCACGATGATGTGGATATTTTATTCCTAAATGCTGTAACTAATAAAAAAATAAAAATGTAAAGTCTTCAAACTAAAGTTTTTTTAAGCCTTTAAAAAATATATATAATGGTCTATATTTTGTATTTGCCTCATACTGTCTCTGTCCCTCAACATGGACAGAGGGGGTCCGGGGAAATATATCTATTTGAGCAGTTTAGAAAATATTGACATTTTCGACAATACAGCTTCGGCCTTTCAAAATATAATTACAGCAACGCCTTTAAATCCATCCTTGAACTACGAAATAGCCTTGCTTAATGTTTTGTATCCCAAAAAATTCAATGTTCTAACAAGAGACGATGCCGAATGCGGTATTGACATTATACAAAATCACATTACTGAAACAGGAATAAGTACAGAAGCAATAGTCCACCACTTTCTACCAAAAAATGATGTGTTATCGACAGATGCCAGCCATATTATTGAAGAAATTAATCGACAGCTAACAGCTGATTTAAAAAAAGCCTTTAGAGATAATTATTCGGCACATTTCCCGAAAGGGAAAATACTCAATTATGATGTCGGAATTGGGAGGGTTTTAGTTTCGACGAGATCGCGAACCTTTACGGGAAAAAACAATGCTGCCACTTTATTTAAAGCTCAATTTAAACCGAGAATAGCTCGGGTGCTTGGGCTTAGCAGCGCTGAAAAATATTATTTATTTCGTAGTGACGTGCCCGAGGGGACCTCCTTCCCCAAGCAGATTGCCCCATTCAAACCTGATCCCACTGCCGGAGTTGATTATGTTTTAATATATAGTGATATTGTGGAACCGCAAATATACGGCAGTCAGTTAGTCAATATTCTGGATGCTTTCGCCTTTCAGGAGAGTTATTCAAAAGGTGCTCATCCTATGATGTACAAACCTCTATGCGTAACTAAATTAGATAAAATAGCTATCAAAATGACAGATCAGTTTGGTCGTAATCTGTCTTTTGAAAGCGGTCATTCCACTACCGTAGTGTTACATGTAAGACCGATAAATAAATAGAACCAACTCAGCGTAAAAATGGTTATTGTTTCTCTAACCGCCAAACATGCGTGTACCCTTTCAAGTGCCCTCTGAGCAGGAATTTCGGAGTTTATTCTCCCTAAAACCCTCCCATGTGGGAGCTGGTCTGGGGGATATACAAACTTTTCACGCGCCATACAGAGTCCGAGGTGGGGGATTTTTTTCGGCTTTAGCGGGTCTAGCTAAAAGAGCTTTACCTTTTCTTTTCAGAGTGGCTGCGCCAAGTGCAGTAGAATTTGGAACTAAAATGCTCGATGATTATCAGTCTGGAAAAACAGACATGAAAGCTGCTCTTAAATCTCACGGGATAGATGCTTTAAAAGGAGTTGCAAAGAAAGTTATTACAGGTGGCAGAGTAAGCAGGGTGACTAAGCGACGGCTGAATAATAAATGCAAGTTAAATAAACGCCGACGAAGCCAAGTTGCTTATAAAACGGATGTATTCTCTCTCGTATAAACAGTTGCTTATTAGCCATGGCGGGTGTCGGGGCTGAAAACAGTGGACTCAAAGTCCCGTTAAATGATTATTCTTCAAGCGTCATTAATCAATTCCCGCGACCGCATAGACTGAGACAAGTTGAGAGTTCCATAGCTCGCACTCAGAGTTTTGATACTCTACCAGTAAACCTTCCTCTCTCTCAAAAACTAAAAGATAATTTTCTAGAATTTAGAATTCCTGGAGTTCCCGGAGCATTTCTAGATTTAGGCAAAATAGTTATAGAATTTAGAGTGACTCTAACAGAGGCTGATGGGCAAAGTCCACTAGGGGAAACAAGCAACATCGCTCTGATAAATGGTCTTTCCAACACGTTATTTAAAAGTGTCCAGTGTTTTCTGGGCGAGCAAATAACGGAAACAAATTCTAGATTTAATTACTGGTCATTCATTAAACTCTGCAGCTCAGTAAAACGAAGCCAGTTGCCGAGTATCGCCCGACTGGGGTATCTCTTGCCCGACTTAAAGGAGGAGAAGGTATAACTAAATTGTTCGATACAGCCTATTTCGCCCGCACATCGGCAAAAGAACCACAGATACTGACAAAGAATGATAAAGAACAGGGCATAACTCTGTGTTTTCCCTTGGCTCTGGACATATCCACTCTGGACCAATATCTGCTTGACAATATCGATTTAAAAATTAGGCTGGAATTATCCCCTCAAGCGTGGACTCTGAAAACAGACGATGATGCCAGCACATACCAGCTCCATATTAATTACGCTAAGCTATGGCTTAATAGGGTATACCCATATACATCAGCTTATATGGCCTTGAACAAGTCTCTAGCCTTAGACGCAAAGCCGATAATATATACTTTTAATCGCACTCTAAGTAAAAATTATGTGCTAGGTCACAATCAAACGAGCCTCCTAATAGATCAGCCATGGGGTCATGTAATTCCCGCCAAAATTTTCATGGTAATTTTGCCCATGACAGCCTATGCAGGAAAACATAAGGAGAATGGTCTATATTTTGAGCATGGGGATCTAGCCAGTTTATCTGTATGTATTAATAATAATACAGTTTATCGCATAAGCAGTGATTTCCCCCATCATTATAGTAAATTATATTATGAAGCAATTAACTCTCTGGGCATTGAGGAAGAAAATTTAATTCTCTATGAATCATTCGCCTCCGGGCGAACCATCAATATTTTCAATTTAACAGACAGCCAAGTGGAAGACGCTCTCCCGATTGAAAAATCTGGTAACTTGAGAATTGAATTACAGTTCTCTAAGCCCGCCCCTCATAATAAGGTAGTTTTATTATTTGCTCAGACCACTGGTGTTTTATCCATCGACCAGAATAGATCTGTTCATTGTGATGTGCGAGCATAAATAAAAAATGAATTGCGCAGAAATAAATAATAGTTTAATTCCCGCCCTAGGAAATAAAGTCACATATATTGGCTGTTTCACTATAGACGCTCTACAGCAAATAAGATTAGATGGCTATCCCTCAGACAGGCCCATAGTGCTTGTAAGTAATATTCTTCCTTCGTACAGTTCAAAAGTAATGGGTCATTTTTTTTCTCTTCTCTTGGACAAGAAAAATAGTCTATCCTTCTTCTTTGACAGTTACGGGAAAAAACCAGAGAATTATGGCATAAATTTAAAAAAATTTTTTAAACTAAATAAAATTAAATATTTATATCGTTTATCCGGCAGAACACAAAGTGATTTTTCACTCACTTGCGGTCTATATGTTATGATGTTTATTCATAAAGCAAGCCTTGTGGGATTAGAAAGAGCTTTATATTTTTTTTAAAAAAATATCTCGGAAAAATCGCTTTTTATCAATGACAGATTAGTGATAGCATATGCTAGAGAGAATTTTAAAATGTTACCTCCTTGTGAAAATACATTTTGCCTAAGTAGTCAAGGTTATATTTGTGCTTCCCTCTGTGAGGAAGGTCACCTCTGACGAGAGTATCCCCCAAATACCCCTCCTGGCTGGTAAGGCCCTCTCTGAGCTGTATATAAGAGCCCGCTGAAGCTGTCTTCCCCGCAAAAGATAGAGGCTGACCTCTCCATAGCCTTTTACTCTCATCATGGTGAAGGAAGCAGACATTCTCGATTCTGGTAAGCGAGACATTTTATTTTGCTAAAAACTTCTCTTTGAATATTAACGAAACAAACGAGCGCAAGAGACTTATAATAATTTTTAAAGTTGAGTCTCTTTTTTCAACAGTTTTCACTGGACCAGTCAGAATTTGTAAAGTTTTTGATTTTATCGGCTGGTAGATTGGATACTTCTCTTTGAATATTAACGAAACAAACGAGCGCAAGAGACTTATAATAATTTTAAAGTTGAGTCTCCTTTTTTTTCTTCAACAGTTTTCACTGGGCCAGTCAGAATTTGTAAAGTTTTGATTTTATCGGCTGGTAGATTGGAAGGGAAGGAACACGCCGGCATCAAACTCCTAAAGCGGTGTCATTGTGATGATAGCAGGAAACGCAAACATAGACTTCCTCAGGAAAGGGTATGTCTTTCTATGTTCCCTCCTTTGGTAGATTAGAGACGAGTCCCACTCCTTTATTTGAAAGTGATAAATATGTTCTCTTTATGACTTACAGCCTGTGGAAGATGGGATCAGTTCATCTGATATAGAGGAGCCTATGAAGAAAGAACCAGATCTCGACAACGATGAAACGCAGAGCCTTCCCTCATGTCAGTCTGATGACCTCGTTGTGGACCTCTCTACGCTCGATACTGCTCAATCTGATGACTCTGTTGAGGTCACTGCCGCAGCAGGTGCTGAACAAACTGGCGACCTTGAAGCGCACCCTGACAGTCAGTCGGAGAAGGAAGGGAAAACCCCCGACGCGAGAGTAAATGCTGGAGATGCAGTAAAGCCAGCAGGTGGAGTAAAGACAGCAGATGGTGTAAAGGCAGATGATGATGTACCTGAAAAGGAAATCATTTTCGAGCGGGAGGTTATCAATCTTACAGAAAGTGAACAGGAGGAGCGCAGTCATTCAGTCTAACCAGTAAAACTCGCACAGTTTCGCCCCTTTGCTCGCGCTAAAAAAACTTTGCACAGCTTTTTGCCCTTTTGTATGTGAATTAATAAAAATATTGTCAAACTCTGATTTTTATTTACATATAACTATATATTACTATCTTCTCTAGTCTAAACATATATATATATATATATATATATATATATATATATATATATATATATATATATATATATATATATATATATATATATATATATATATAAACAATATCGCACCACTTAAGCCTCTCCCCATCTGAGAGTGGGTAAGAGGAAAATGTATATGTCAAAGTTCCTATAAGAGCTCTATCAGCACAAAGGTCTTCCCTAGATGGCCTTTCTCACTGCTTTAAGCCTCCCCCACCTGGAAAGATCTAGCAGCTGGCAAGAATAAACACTACCGTAGTACCCGGAAGAACCTTTTTTTTTTTTTTTTTTTGCTGAGGTACGGACGGGCGAGCAACATTCCCTCGGGGGACCGGCTACCCATCCATTACCGCGTTCTTTAAACCCAGCAGTGTTGTGAAGTAGCAACAGTCGCGTCAGTGAGTTGCAGCCCGGGAAGGGGGGGGGGGACTCCCTCGGAGATGGCAAGCTTGTACCCAGTCACCTGAATCCTTTGTACTGCCTCTCCCATCTATCAGAGTGATTGAGTTTGGGGAGTCAGAAGTGATCATTACCTACCTTCTTATACTTAGTAATTACACAGAAATAAGTCTCTCTATCCCCTTGGGGGATGATTAAACATATTAAACTTGTACCCCTGACAGCACCTGAGCTTATGCAGACCACCCATTATCACATTCTTTTCCACACTCATTATCCTGGAATCTGCCACCTGCACACCTGAATCCTTTGTTCTACTTATGTACCTACTTATTAATGTATAGGAATAAGACTCTCTATCCCCTTGGGGGATGATTAAACATATTAAACACATACCCTGTCAGCCCTAAGGTCATGCAGACCCCATCATTATCTCATTTTCCATGGTCATTATCCGGCAGTGTTTCTAGATCGACCAACTTACACTACTACTGTCATTATGTATATCTACCAATCTACCCCTGAGTTGTGCAACAATCCCATACTGCCCCCCACCCTCCTCATAACACTCATTCAGCTGACTTTCCAAATAATTCTGTAACCCATACCTCCACCAACCCTCTTCCCTTCCCTTCCTCTATTTTTAAAGAATTCCACAATACTTGGTTTAGCCCACTTCTCCCACCATTCCAAGACACACAACCCCACTTCCCATGACCCCCAAAAAGATTGCCACCATTCACCAAAAACCTCACTCACTCCCTTCCCCTTCAAGAGTCTCACATTTAATTTCCAATAACTTTGTTGTATCCTAATCATACCATCCCAGTCAAGATCTGCAATAACCGCCCTATGTTAGGTAAGACACATATGCAACAGTTAGACAACTTTATTCCGAAACGTTTCGCCTACACAGTAGGCTTCTGTGTAGGCGAAACGTTTCGGAATAAAGTTGTCTAACTGTTGCATATGTGTCTTACCTAACAACCTGTCGGTATTGTATACCATTTTGATGTTCAACCTCCCTATGGTCAGAAAACCCCACATCAAAAGTCCTAACCCCCACTATGCGTATTGCCTCTGTTGCATAGAGCCTATCCAGACGTGCAGCATAACCCCTTCATACAAACGACGTATACTCAACCCTACAACCACCCCTCCCCACCACATCTCCCAACACACTGCGTAATATGCCCAACACACATCCCGCCCTCTCGGGTCCACATCACCCTGTCTTATGACACATCTCCAATCGCCTCCTATCACAGTGACTAAAGGCAATCCGCTAAAAAGATACAGCAGCACATACCTCACGAAATTTTCCTTAACTCTTGCATTGCCGTCTGCCAGCATGTATACTCCTATAAAACAAGCCCTAGTCTCACCCCACACTCCCTCCACATGCACCACCCTCCCACCCCCCTTCCTTCCACCACAAAACACGCAAGGGACTGGTTTCCTTCACAGCCACAGCAACCCCCCTTTTAACCTCAACGAGCCACTCACATACATCTTATATCCCTTCAAATGCAACTCACATCCAAACTTGTAATTATGCTCCTGTATGAAACAAATATCCACATCAAATCTCCATAGAAACCATTCCACCCACACTCTCTTAACCTCAGCCCTCAGGCCATTGACATTTACAGTGACAACCTTGAAGTATTACAGTAAAGGCGGTTTCCCCCGCCGCCTTTGAGGCTTACTCGAAAAACTTGGCTCCTGACTAGAGCCACTTTTGGCACTCAGTCTATCCGGACCCTCGATCCCCCCTTTTTCCCTTGACCCTTTCAGCACCTCAAGACTGTTATCACAACTCGCTGGGAGATCCAGCATATTCTTCCAAGATTTCTTCCCAGTTCGCTGCCCTGGTCTTAACTCGTCATTCATGTCCGATGCCCCCGCTGCTCGTTTGCGGGAACCACCGTCTCCACACGGGACATCATCTTTCATGTCCTCCTGGTGCACCTCAACCACCACCATGTGCTGCTTACCCTCCTTATGCAAGGTCTCCTCACACTCCGGTCTGTCTGTTGCCCCACCATCGCCCGGCCGTCCATCACACCATCAGGACTGCCCTCCTCCTCACCCAGGAAGTCTTTCAAGACCTCGTCCAGCAGGCCATCCTATTGCAAAACACTCCTGCCAACAGTTGCCTCAGTAGGCATCTACTCAACCACCGTCCCCATAGGTAACGTGGCACACGATCCCATCTCCAACTCCGCTCTGTCCACTTCCTCACTCCAACTTCCAGGTGCCTGTCCTTCGGCTGCACCTGTGGCAGGCACCAAAGTGCCCAGCTGTCCACTGGTGTTGGCGCCTGGTCACGCCGTCCCTGCCGCCGATGACACTGGGCCGCCATATGGTCGTAAGACCCGCACAACCGGCAAGTCCTGCATTGTCCTGCATAGTATAAGTAGACCTGCGTTCTGTACTCTTCCATCAGAACGTACCTCATCTTCAGTGTGAAGGATCCCTCAGGCAGCCCCATATAAGACCCATCCTTCCACACTCCCAATTCAGCCGCATGAATCTTGCCATACCTACGAAATACCGCCACAACATCATATTCCATGGCCTCGAATGGCATATTTCTTACGTTTACCCACGTTACATAGCTTGAGACATCATGAAGGCAGACCTCCACTGCTGGATTAACTGTCATTCTCTTCTTCTGATAAGCGTCGACTATGCTGGCATAAAACCCAGCACTCGTGAACTTGATGAAAATCCTCGTCAATCCATTAACTGCAACTCCATACAGTTCTTCATTCAGAATGCTGTACACATCACGGATAATACTAGGAAGAACCACCTGCACCGTAGAACTGCTAAGTGTTCCGCGGACCAGCTCCACACAGACCGTGTTTACACGGTGTCCATGTCTGTCGGCCATTTTGGGTACCTAGGTACACCAACCGCCACCAGGGAAGAACAGTGGCAACCGCAGAATGCGTCCTCTCTCCCCGGAGGTCAAGAGATGAATGAGAAAGATTTGGCTGATGTCCGCTTGGAAACTCGCAGTATCTTCGAGTGTCATCTGCAGAGGAAGACACTGTGCTGTGGCTTACATCCCTGTCTATGTCAGATATGAGGATGAGGAATAGAATGGGAGCGAGTACTGTGCCTTGTGGAAAAGAGCTTTTCACTGTGCCCCCCCCCTCTCTGACTTCACTCTGTTTATTATTACTTCTTGTGTTTTATTTGTTAGGAGGTTAAAGATCCATCTACCATCTTTTCCTGTTTTTTCCTTTATTACGCATTTTGGGAGCTATTACGCCATGGTCACACTTGTCAAAGGCTTTCACAACATCTGCATTATGTTTGTCATGCAGAACATCCAAAACCATCTCATAGTGGTCTAGTAGCATTCAGTTATTTTACAACCCATTTATAAAAATATTAATATGGTTATAACTATAACAATAAATTTTAAAGGGGTGGACTGGAATGCCAGCAGAAGGCCTCGGTCAGATAACCAAAAGCTCCAACATCGGGTCTTCATCTAAGATCCGCTTCAGGAAACACTTGTCCTCTTTCCTGACGAACCTTACCTACCTTCAGACCCACGGTGACATGATACATCCCTGTCTAAGGCCTACTTTTAAATGAAAATATAAAAACATTCCTCATTTTTCTATTTTGATTTACCCAAACCTGAGTTTTACTCTGTAATAATTACCGTTTTTGTAACCACTTACGCTTTTCAAACATTTTGCAACATTTGTTATATTACACTTCTATCAACCTTATTCTTTTTCCAAATAAATAATGTGACAAAAGTTCCTGTTTTTTGTTTAAGTGTTATTCACTTATATAATTCTTTGTAAACATTTGGTCTACACATCCACTGCTATTCTAAAATCCTTCTTGTTTTTCTACGATCCCACAACCTCTCTTACCTCCAACCCTTCTTATAAGTAGAAGTGAGGGAAAAGTTCATTAGATAAGAGTATTGAAAGTATAAATGTATGGCGATGGTAGTTTCGTGGGTAGTATGCCTGTTCTGTGAGGATGGGTGTGTAGTTCCTGCTATCCCCCCCTTTTAAACCTGGTGGGAGATGATGAGGGTGTCTCCAACCTGTCAAGAGTCACTTGACTGGCTGCTCCCATTGAATCTGTAAGCATTCGTTCTGCTCCTGTGTAATCTGTTATGTTTGGGATTGTTTTGAACTTATATTTCTTCCTGCCTTGTTTAGAATTTAGTTATATCATTTTCTTAATCCTCACCAGTTCTTTTAATTCTGATATAAACCCTCCCCTCAAACGTCTCATTACCAACCTCAACAGAACACATCACCATAACACAAGGCACAGATCACTCTTTGATGTTCCTCGAGTCCATCTCACGTTATGCAAAAACTCAATGCACATAAAAGGCCCTAAAATCTGGAATTCATTACCTGTGAATATAAAAGAAACACTGTTTATAAATTCAAGTCTCTTCTAAAAAATCACTTACTCACCCACAACTAAATAAATACTGAATAATTGTATCTCATAAATTGTATCTCGTAAATGTTTCATTATTGTATCTCATAAATGTCTAACCTGTGACCCAATCAAACTTCATTTTTTAATTACATTACCTAACAGAATACTCCATTCGACTAAATGCTCAGCAACACAGTAAATGACCATATGACCTGTCTTTGTAATACTCATTTGTGCTAAATTGTTATGTTTACAATATTTTTACCACTGAATATACCATTGCTTAGTTAATCTTTAGTTAATTTTAAGCCTGCCCATAATGCTCTGCATACAAGGGCCTTTGGCATGTTGCACTGTAATAAGTGTATTCCTTTGTACTTCATTGTATCATGTTCAAATTAATAAATAAATAAATCCCCAGGCTCTGATGAACTGTTTGCAATGGTTTTAAAGGAATGTACAGCTTAGCATACCTTTGGTCAATCTTTTCAACATATCACTCAAACTGGCATAGTGCCAGACAAGTGGAAAATGGCAAATGTAATACCTATTTACAAGGCAGGTGACAGGTCCTTAGCTTCGAATTATAGAACAATAAGCCTAACCTCCCTAGTGGGAAAATTTATGGAATCAATATTTGCCGAGGCAATTCGTAGCCAGCCTTGAAGGCATTGATTAATGAATCTTAGCACGGTTTTACAAAGAGGCGTTCCTGTCTTATGAATTTACTAACTTTCTTCAATAAGGTATTTGAAGAGGTAGGTCATGGTATTGAATATGATATTGTGTATATGGACTTCAGTAAGGTTTTCAATAGAGTTCCACATCAGAGGCTATTGAGAAAACTTAAGGCACACGGAATAAGAGAAATTTTGTTCCTGAGTAGAGGCATGTTTGACAAATAGGCAGCAGAGAGTTTGTATTAATGGGAAGAAATCAGAATGGGGGGGGGACGTCACAAGCGGTGTTCCACAAGAGTCAGTGTTGGGTCCCTTGTTGTTCACAATTTGCATTAACAACTTAGATGAGGGAATAAATAGCGACATGAGCAAATTTTCTGATGACACCAAAAGAGGCCGTCCAATGAGGACATTAGAGTACACCAGGATGATTTGAATAGACCGATGCAGTGGTCGGAGAAGTGGCGGATGCAAAGTTCTAAATGTTGACACCCAAATAACCCGCACATAGAAGAGAGGAGCTTAATACGACGTTTCGGTCCGACTTGGACCATTTACAAAGTGTGACTTTGTAAATAGTCCAAGTCGGACCGAAACGTTGTCGTAAGCTCCTCTCTTCTATGTGCGGGTTATTTGTGTATTATTCCAGTCACGGTATTGTGCCTTTGTTATTTATTTCTAAATGTTGGACTGGAAAATAACCATGACATATATAAACTAATTAATGTAGGTCTTAATATTACTGATTGAGAAAAGGATTTAGGTGTGCTGGTTAGTAGTAATCTGAAATCAAGACAACATTGCATAAGTGTTACCAATAAAGGTAACAGAATCCTTGGCTTCATATCAAGAAGTATAAATAATAGAAGTCTTCAGGTTGTTCTTCAACTCTATATATCTTTGGTTAGGCCACTTAGATTATGCTGCACAGTTCTGGTCACCATATTACAGAATGGATATAAATCTATATGTATAACATCTGTTTATCCATGTGATAACTTAAGATTACCAAATCTGATTTTCTTTAAATCTTCATTGCTAATAAGCCATACCACGGGTGGGGTTTGAACCGCAATCAGAGAGTCTCAAAACTCCAGACCGTCGCGTTATCCACTGGGCCAGCTAGCTTCAGTAAGTGTCATCCAACTAGGTGTATTTCTACGTGGTATGGTTTGTTTGCAATCGTGTTATTACGATTTTGTGAGTTCAGTGCTAATATTTAACTGCTTTAAAAACTTATGCTGCACTCTCCACTAATCACTTGACATACAGTGAGGTGCTGAAGTCTGGAGAGCAAAACGTTGCCACAATAAAATGTCACATTAGTAGCACTTGTGTCCTACTTATCAATACTTTGATACCTTTCTCGGATAACAGACTTTAGGAACATTGTGGAGGTTCAGTCAGCCTTCTGAGAGTATTTGTCAAGGCTGGTGGAGGTTCAGTCAGCCTTCTGAGAGTATTTGTCAAGGCTGGTGGAGGTTCAGTCAGCCTTCTGAGAGTATTTGTCAAGGCTGGTTTCTCCTTATTGAAAGAAAGGTAGAAAATTCAATAATAACATATGATAAATAATTTTATTATAATAAACATCGTTAAATATTAAACATTTAAATCCTTTACGAAAAATGAAATGCATAATTAGTGATTCCAAGCTAATATGTACACAAGAAATTAAAGTGGTGTAGAGTGGTGCCATGAGGATGTTCTAGGTACATAAATTTGAATAATTTTGGAACTTAAAGCAATGATAATTGGGGCAGGGAGGGTCACAGCTGGTCGTTGCTAAACAGTAGACGGTGTCCTCAACACGTTCATATATTCTACAGAGGAGAGGTTGACTTATCCTCTGACCACTACCGTTCTGTTGAAGCCAGTAAGTAGCCAGTCAAGATACACCATGAACACTGGTGTACTTACAGCATGAAGAATGCTGCTTGAATGGTGTGTAGCTGACTGGGTGTTCGGTGATGTGTGAAGGGGGCGGGAGGCAGTGTAGGTAGAGAGGTGTAGCGACGTCTGACATGTCTGATCACTTCTCCCTTATCTTATATCTGCATCGGATGACCTGAGAAGATAATCATGGCTACAATGTGGAAGAAATAAAATAGTAACACACCGCTCCATAAATCACACGCTAGGCAGCCTTTAAGTGTTCTATGAATGTAGAAGGTGCAGTAATAAGTATGGATGTTTTGTATGGTGAGTAGGTTTAATGTTTTGA
The DNA here is from genome assembly GCF_038502225.1 of Cherax quadricarinatus. Taxonomy (NCBI): domain Eukaryota; kingdom Metazoa; phylum Arthropoda; class Malacostraca; order Decapoda; family Parastacidae; genus Cherax; species Cherax quadricarinatus. The sequence continues at coordinate 19,017,255 of NC_091376.1, forward strand.
ATATTGGTGAAATTAGGTTTTAATTTCTCTATTTGTCTGAGGACCATGTCACTAGTTACCCTAATAGTGCATAGTTTATTATCGTCCTGTTCTACATAATTTATTTCTGGAATTTGGCTAGTATCTCCCTGAGTAAAAGCTGAGAGGAATTAAGTGTTTTATAGTGCATACATTTCCTTATACCTGTCAGTAATCTGACCTGAGTTACTCTTAAGTGGGCCTATCTTGTCCCTAATCTTACTTCTGTATTCCTGAAAGAAATATTTTGGGTTAGTCTTCGAATCCCTTGTGACTTTAGCCTCATAATCCCTTTTAGCTTTTCTTATTCCTTTTTTTGTATCCCTCTTTAATTGAATATATTGCTTTCTTAACTGCCCATCCCCTCTTTTGATACGCCTATATATGTCTTTATTTTGCCCAATGAGATGTTTTAATCTATTTTTTATCCATTTGGGATCATTTTTGTAAGATCTAATTTCCCTACTCGGAACAAAAGTTGTCTGGGCAGCTAGAACTATGCTTTGAAATAAGTCATATTGGCAACCAAGATCACCTACCTGACCCATAGTTAGGACATCCCAATTTAGCCCACCCAGGTGATTTCTCAGTCCCATGAAATCGGCCAAGCGGAAGTCTGGGACAGAGACTTGATTGAAGTTATCTGGGTAATTCCATGATATATTGAAACTAAGTGATTTGTGAGCACTTTCCCCAAGTTCATCATTAATCTCAAGATTATTAATTAGTGATTCTTTGTTGGCAAGAAACAAGTCAAGCAGATTGTTTCCTCTAGTTAATTCTGTCATTAACTGATTTAAAAAGCAATCCTGAACCTCATCAAGAAATTCACTAGACTCAAGATTTCTTGTCATATTGTTCCAATCAATGTGTCTAAGGTTAAAATCTTTTTAAATTAACATTTCATATTAGACGCCTTATGAATTTCGTCCCATAGCAGCTTACTGCACTCTCTATCAAACTTTGGGGGTCTATAAATCAGGAGCATATACATCGTGTGTATGGTATCCCAGGAGCATATACATCGTGTGTATGGTATCCCAGGAGCATATACATCGTGTGTATGGTAGCACAGGAGCATATACATCGTGTGTATGGTAGCACAGGAGCATATACATCGTGTGTATAGTAGCCCATGAGCATATACATCATGTATATGGTAGCCCAGGAGCATATACATTGTGTGTATAGTAACCCATGAGCATATGGATACACAAAAGGCCCGGTGTCCCTTGGCCAGGTAGCTAAGGCTCTCGCTTCACACGGCGAGGGTCTGCATTCGATTCCCAGCGAGGGTAGGTACATTGGGCATGTTTCTTTACACTGGTTGTCTATGTTCACCCATCAGTAAAATGGGCACCTGGGTGTTAGTGGACTGGCGTTGGTCGCATCCTGGGACAAAACTGACGTAATTTACCAGAAATTCTCAGCATAACAAGGTGCTTTCTATATAGTAGTATGTCACTGATGTCTGTATACCTTGTACATGTACTTGTAGTAAATAAAGATATTATTATATTAAATTATTAGTAACTAGGCCCAAAGAGAGTTAATAGCAGTATACTTCGATTTATAACTACTGCTCACTTATCTGTTACAAGCAAATTTGCAATCGTGTCATTACGATTTCGTGAGTCAAATTTGGGAAATTTGCTTAATATATCTGGTATCTTATTTTCATTAAAATATCTCGACATGCTACATAGGTAATTATATTATCTCTATATTCCTCAATAAGTGGACAATTAAGCACATAGTGTTCAAGACAGTGACCATAGGCCTGGCCACATACTTTGCATTTGGTCTGATCATCATCTGAGTGACTTCCAAACTATCAGAAGTACTCGTAGTGAAGGCTAAACCTGACCACTTTAACATCAGTCAGTCTGTTCATATTGCAAGTTGCACCATAAACATGCTTATTTACGTTCATAATCGATACAAGAAAAAGCAGCAGCAGCTTAATTCGATAAAGAGGTAGTTCTATGTCGTCGGTTTATGAACGCTTCACCAACTTCAAGAACATGCAACATGCAAGGTTCTATACGAACAGCATTTCATTCACAAGTGACCCGTTTTCCAGTCATGTATTAGATGTCTCTTATGAGCAAAATATTGTGGAAATACAGATTTGAACTACCACATCAACCAGCATCATTTTGCCTTCTACTTCACAAGTTATACTGACGTTTACAGTATTTTCTGGCATATAAGGCGCGCTTTTTTCTCACAAAAAGACTTTAAAATTAGTCTGCGTCTCAAGGTTACAGTTTAGATGTTGTCTAACGTTACATTACAACAGCTTGGAAATATTGTCTTATGTGATCGTTTACCTTACATGCTGGAAAATATGGTAAACGAGATTCTAGAGTAAGAACACCCGAGAAAAAACATATATATACGGTTAAACGAGATTATCAAAGGGAGATAAAATGCTACTACCAAACATGGTCTAATGTTCATTAAAAATTTGTTCACAAAATTATCTGGCTGCCTGGGAGTCAACCTGTATTTTCTCTCATATAAGTTGAGTTTTAATTACAGCTTTATCTTCATTACTTAATTTTTGTGTTGAATGATTTATTAAAACTGAAGAACTGGGGATATTGCAGTTTTTTTGTCGGTAATGAATGTTGAGTATACAAACCACGGAAATGGTAGGGACAGAACCCATGGTAAGTCCTAAAACTTAGTCATAAGGATTACTTGCCGTGAGTTCAAACCTCACCTATTTCGTGATTTGCTTTCAATCTTGTTATTACGATTTCGTGAGTCATGCTCAATATACAAATCTACAATACTATTTACGAAAGATTTTCTCGTTTAGCGAATATATCTTACTAATTCTTATATAAGTGAGTATTCTTAGTTTTTCTTCTTCTTCTTCTTCTTCTTCGCCTTTTCTTCACTACCAAAAGTTATAGAACACATGGCTCTTGGTATTCGACGTAATATAAAGAATGGACGGAGAAAAGAGAATATGAATGTGTAAATTCAAGAATTATGTGGATTAAAATAAAGGTTGGATGCGAGAAGTGGGTCATAATAAGCGTGTATGCACCTGGAGAAGAGAGGAATGCAGAGAAGAGAGAGAGATTTTGGGAGATGTTAAGTGAATGTATAGGAGCCTTTGAACCAAGTGAGAGAGTAATTGTGGTAGGGGACTTGAATGCTAAAGTAGGAGAAACTTTTAGAGAGGGTGTGGTAGGTAAGTTTGGGGTGCCAGGTGTAAATGATAATGGGAGCCCTTTGATTGAACTTTGTATAGAAAGGGGTTTAGTTATAGGTAATACATATTTTAAGAAAAAGAGGATAAATAAGTATACACGATATGATGTAGGGCGAAATGACAGTAGTTTGTTGGATTATGTATTGGTAGATAAAAGACTGTTGAGTAGACTTCAGGATGTACATGTTTATAGAGGGGCCACAGATATATCAGATCACTTTCTAGTTGTAGCTACACTGAGAGTAAAAGGTAGATGGGATACAAGGAGAATAGAAGCATCAGGGAAGAGAGAGGTGAAGGTTTATAAACTAAAAGAGGAGGCAGTTAGGGTAAGATATAAACAGCTATTGGAGGATAGATGGGCTAATGAGAGCATAGGCAATGGGGTCGAAGAGGTATGGGGTAGGTTTAAAAATGTAGTGTTAGAGTGTTCAGCAGAAGTTTGTGGTTACAGGAAAGTGGGTGCAGGAGGGAAGAGGAGCGATTGGTGGAATGATGATGTAAAGAGAGTAGTAAGGGAGAAAAAGTTAGCATATGAGAAGTTTTTACAAAGTAGAAGTGATGCAAGGAGGGAAGAGTATATGGAGAAAAAGAGAGAAGTTAAGAGAGTGGTGAAGCAATGTAAAAAGAGAGCAAATGAGAGAGTGGGTGAGATGTTATCAACAAATTTTGTTGAAAATAAGAAAAAGTTTTGGAGTGAGATTAACAAGTTAAGAAAGCCTAGAGAACAAATGGATTTGTCAGTTAAAAATAGGAGAGGAGAGTTATTAAATGGAGAGTTAGAGGTATTGGGAAGATGGAAGGAATATTTTGAGGAATTGTTAAATGTTGATGAAGATAGGGAAGCTGTAATTTCGTGTATAGGGCAAGAAGGAATAACATCTTGTAGGAGTGAGGAAGAGCCAGTTGTGAGTGTGGGGGAAGTTCGTGAGGCAGTAGGTAAAATGAAAGGGGGTAAGGCAGCCGGGAATGATGGGATAAAGATAGAAATGTTAAAAGCAGGTGGGGATATAGTTTTGGAGTGGTTGGTGCAATTATTTAATAAATGTATGGAAGAGGGTAAGGTACCTAGGGATTGGCAGAGAGCATGCATAGTTCCTTTGTATAAAGGCAAAGGGGATAAAAGAGAGTGCAAAAATTATAGGGGGATAAGTCTGTTGAGTGTACCTGGTAAAGTGTATGGTAGAGTTATAATTGAAAGAATTAAGAGTAAGACGGAGAATAGGATAGCAGATGAACAAGGAGGCTTTAGGAAAGGTAGGGGGTGTGTGGACCAGGTGTTTACAGTGAAACATATAAGTGAACAGTATTTAGATAAGGCTAAAGAGGTCTTTGTGGCATTTATGGATTTGGAAAAGGCGTATGACAGGGTGGATAGGGGGGCAATGTGGCAGATGTTGCAAGTGTATGGTGTAGGAGGTAGGTTACTGAAAGCAGTGAAGAGTTTTTACGAGGACAGTGAGGCTCAAGTTAGAGTATGTAGGAAAGAGGGAAATTTTTTCCCAGTAAAAGTAGGCCTTAGACAAGGATGTGTGATGTCACCGTGGTTGTTTAATATATTTATAGATGGGGTTGTAAGAGAAGTAAATGCGAGGGTCTTGGCAAGAGGCGTGGAGTTAAAAGATAAAGAATCACACACAAAGTGGGAGTTGTCACAGCTGCTCTTTGCTGATGACACTGTGCTCTTGGGAGATTCTGAAGAGAAGTTGCAGAGATTGGTGGATGAATTTGGTAGGGTGTGCAAAAGAAGAAAATTAAAGGGAATACAGGAAAGAGTAAGGTTATGAGGATAACAAAAAGATTAGGTGATGAAAGATTGAATATCATATTGGAGGGAGAGAGTATGGAGGAGGTGAACGTATTCAGATATTTGGGAGTGGACGTGTCAGCGGATGGGTCTATGAAAGATGAGGTGAATCATAGAATTGATGAGGGAAAAAGAGTGAGTGGTGCACTTAGGAGTCTGTGGAGACAGAGAACTTTGTCCTTGGAGGCAAAGAGGGGAATGTATGAGAGTATAGTTTTACCAACGCTCTTATATGGGTGTGAAGCATGGGTGATGAATGTTGCAGCGAGGAGAAGGCTGGAGGCAGTGGAGATGTCATGTCTGAGGGCAATGTGTGGTGTGAATATAATGCAGAGAATTCGTAGTTTGGAAGTTAGGAGGAGGTGCGGGATTACCAAAACTGTTGTCCAGAGGGCTGAGGAAGGGTTGTTGAGGTGGTTCGGACATGTAGAGAGAATGGAGCGAAACAGAATGACTTCAAGAGTGTATCAGTCTGTAGTGGAAGGAAGGCGGGGTAGGGGTCGGCCTAGGAAGGGTTGGAGGGAGGGGGTAAAGGAGGTTTTGTGTGCGAGGGGCTTGGACTTCCAGCAGGCATGCGTGAGCGTGTTTGATAGGAGTGAATGGAGACAAATGGTTTTTAATACTTGACGTGGTGTTGGAGTGTGAGCAAAGTAACATTTATGAAGGGATTCAGGGAAACCGGCAGGCCGGACTTGAGTCCTGGAGATGGGGAGTACAGTGCCTGCACTCTGAAGGAGGGGTGTTAATGTTGCAGTTTAAAAACTGTAGTGTAAAGCACCCTTCTGGCAAGACAGTGATGGAGTGAATGATGGTGAAAGTTTTTCTTTTTCGGGCCACCCTGCCTTGGTGGGAATCGGCTGGTGTGATAATAAAAAAAAAAATAAAAAATAAAGAAGGTGATGAAGACAGTCAGGTGGAGGAGGAAGATCACGTCCAGCATGAGGAACTCCACCCAGGAGAGCTGTGCCGCTGGTGACCTCAGCTGAGGCGCACCTCTGTGACGGATGACATACTCCGTCCAGAACACTGCCAGTTCCGTGGGTGGTACAGGTTGATCCCGCAGCGGCACTGACATCTTCAATACATTTTCTTTATACCTGTGCACAAGTAGTAGTAATAGTAATAATAATAATAATTAAATAAATAACAAAAAGGCACAATACCGTGACTGGAACGATACACAAATAACCCGCACATAAAAGAGAGAAGCTTACGACGACGTTTCAGTCCGACTTGGACCATTGACAATGGGGTGGAGGGAAAAGTGAGTGGAAGGCCTCCGTCAGATGACCAAAAGCTCCAGCTGTGGATCATAATATGACTAAGACCCGCGTCAGGAAACACTTGTTCTGTTTCCTGACGAGTCTTACCTAACCTATTGTCTAGCTTATAAATATATATTTTGTTCTTCTGTTGGAATAATGAACCGAACCAATTAAATGATCTGAAAAAAAAACTGCTACTACTACTATTGTCTCGCTTCACTACGTTTTCTGCCTCCTTGTGCCACTACCACTACTTCCACCAGCTTACTTCTACTACCACTACTTCCACCAGCTTACTTCTACTACCACTACTTCCACCAGCTTACTTGTACTACCACTACTTCCACCAGCTTACTTGTACTACCACTACTTCCACCAGCTTACTTCTACTACCACTACTTCCACCAGCTTACTTCTACTACCACTACTTCCACCAGCTTACTTCTACTACCACTACTTCCACCAGCTTACTTCTACTACCACTACTTCCACCTGCTTACTTCTACTACCACTACTTCCACCAGCTTACTTCTACTACCACTACTTCCACCAGCTTACTTCTACTACCACTACTTCCACCAGCTTACTTCTACTACCACTACTTCCACCAGCTTACTTCTACTACCACTACTTCCACCAGCTTACTTCTACTACCACTACTTCCACCAGCTTACTTCTACTACCACTACTTCCACCAGCTTACTTCTACTACCACTACTACTTCTACTATCAACATTTTCTCTACCACTACTTCTTTGCTTCGATATTTCTACAATTTTCTCTGTCACATCCCTTTCCTCGTCTCTTATATACATTGACTCCTTCACCTTCGTGTGTTAGTGCGACTTGTAAATGGTCCAAGTCGGACCGAAACGTCGTCACAAGCTTCTATGTGCAGGTTATTTGTGTACTGTTTAAATTACATTAATTTGTACTGAAATTCATAGCTACAGTAATGTCGTGGTGTATGCTTCTGGAAAACAAATAAATCCGCATGTTCTGCTTCAAGATATTATCACGCAAACAACAACAAAAAAAAGGCACAGTACCGTGACTGGGAAGATACACAAATAACCCAAACTCTCTACTCCTGGGAACTCTTCTGTCCTCTGCCTTCCCTGTATTTCCGGTCTTTCTAATCTCAACAGTTCTCTCCGTTCCTTAGACATCAAACTTACTTTCCACCAGACTAACACTCTTCGCACTAATCTATTTCATACCTCTCCTCCCTCTACAGATGCCCCTGGTGTCTACTCTATTTCTTGTTCTTCATGTCCTCTTCAATACGTTGGAGAAACTGGCGGATTTCTTTCTGACAGACTTAGGGAGCACAAAAGTAGTGTTAGGCTTGCCGACACTAACAATGCCCTTTTCTGTCACGTCAGAGATCACAGTCATCCTAATGACTGGTCTGCTAAAACTGTCTTCCCTACTTCCAACTTTAACAGTCGCCGTCTGGTTGAATCCTCCCTAATATACAGCTTTCCTTGTATGAATCTTAGTCCTGGCTTCATCTCTGTAGATGCCTTCCTCTCTCACTACATTGTAAAATGCTAAAAATTTCAGAACACCCGTGACTTAACCTGATTCCTCCTTTTTCTTCTCTCTCTTTCCCCTTTCCTCTTTCCATTTTCTCCTTTTGGGTTATCTTTATTCTGCCTTGTGTATTTGTCCCTTCATTACTTATTTATTTATTTCCCCCCCCCCTCTGTGTTCTTGCTCTTACCCTCTGCGGGCACCAGCTCCCTTGCAGTGCTCCTCTTTCTTAGTATTTGACTAGCTCCTCCTCCTCCTTATTGCCTTCCCCACTACAACTACCTTCTACCTCCACCACCACCACTACTACTACTACTACTACTACTACCACCACCTGCCTATATATTTCCCTCCTCCTCTCCTTTTTGTTAGTGTGACTTTGTAAATGGTCCAAGTAGGAAAGAAACGTTGTCATAAGCTCCTCTCTTCTATGACTGGGTTATTTGTCAATTATGAGTGTTGCTCATTAAATCAAACCGTTTTGCTTAAACTAAAACTGTAATATGCCCTTACTTGGGATCGCTGGTAATTTTGGTAAGAGTGTCAACGATCATGTCCACAGTCAGCTCTTCCCACACTAAAGAGTCTCCCAGACCAGAATTCTTAACAAACATGCCATTCTTGGGCTGGTCACCGAAGATAGGTAGAGCGAGGAGTGGCGTGGCGTGATAGATTGATTCTTGCAAGCTGAGGAGACCACAGTGAGTGATGAACACCTTCACGTTGTCGTGAGCTGTGGCAAAAACAATGACCAAACTAAAAACACGGAATTTTGCAGTTAACAACCGACAACCTGAAGATGAAAATTTGTTAATTTTTCTTACCAATTTTGATCTCTTGTCAAGTTGCAAGCGAGAATAAATAAAGAATGCCAGAAGTAAGATCCATGCACATGGAGGTGATGCGACAGTTAAGGTCAGATTAAGACACGTTTGTTCTGAAGGCAAGACCTTTCCACAATGTACTGGAAGATGTATCATTCTACAGAGCTCTGTCTAAACGCTGACTCGATAACACTGGATAGACAAGGCACAAGTGCAACATCAGGAAAGTTTAAAGAGGATACGTTTCGCCCGCCAGGGAATTTATTAGTACAAACATAACCTCATTGAAGTTACCCAACGTTTAACATGCATCTTATTTACACACTTGTTAGCATAACATTTTCTGAAACACTCTGTGACGATTCAAGGACTGGCAGATAACTTGGTTAATTCATCGATTTATGAGATAGATATCAGAAACACTAAAGAATAGAGAGATATATATAGCCAGTTGAAGAACAGAAACGTATAACCAATTGAAGATTGGAAATGTATAACCAGTTTGCTCTACAGTGTATTTAGTTTGTTAAGAGGAAAGTTAAAAATTTACATAGTAAAAATGTGATTCAATTTCCCAGGCAGACTGAGATGGTGGGAGCTGGTGAGGAAAAACATACCAGCTTTTGCCGGTGATACACACGATTCTGATCGAGATTGGATACGGAACACTGGTGTGGAAAGGAGATCATAGGACAGAGAGTGTGTTGTGTTCGCTTGGAGTATATATCTGTGTTAGTTTACGCACAGATTGGCGACGTTTCTAGTGGTCCTTGGACTGTGTTTAGTGTTTCAGGGCAGTGAGCCACGTAAGGGTGGCTACGGGTCCCGACTGGGGCACTGAGCCTCACAGCTCTGCACCCAGTGTGGGCGGCTGTGAGGTCACAAGCAGCAGCTCCGCTGCTGGTTCTGTCCCCACACCTACAGTCACCATGACAGACCCAGGAGAGCGGCCTAAACGTTCATTGGAATGCGGGGACGAGTTGGAGGACGACGTGGGGCAGGTGGTAGCCCCCACCAAGAAGGCCAAGGATGCAGTGGAGACTCCTGTATCTGCCAATCTGCCACTAGATCCGTCGGCAGCCGGTACCCAAGGAGACTTGCACCCCCAGATGGCCATAGGGATCGTGGAAGGAAGCCAGGAGACTGTAGCTCCTCAACTGGCTAGGATAGAGCCATCCCAGGTCCCTACCCCAGTTGCGTCGGCCTCCACAGTGGATGGGGACTGCCTGACTCCACGTGGAAGAAGGAATTCCCGCTCAGCTCGGGCACAAGCAACCAGGGCCTTCAACAAATTCAAGGTTCCCGATTACGAGTTTGTAAGGTATCTGGAAAGTCTTCCCTGCCTCAAGTTCTGCTGCGAGTTCACTCTCAGGAACGAGGTTCTGGTCATTCCTCGAGTCGAGGATTCTTACGAGGAGTTGAAGGGGCTAGTTGTGACGCATCCCAGCATGATGGAATTGGTTGCTTCGGAGAAGGTGTACAAGGGGGTGCTCTTAAACGTCCCTGTGCCCCTCCCAATGGACCCCATTTTGGAAGTGCCCAATATTGTCAGGACAGAGCGACTCACTGCTACGGTGAACAAGGTGCCCACCTGCCAGGTGCTGATCCACCACAAAGGTCCACTTCCCACGCACCTGGACCTTGGGGTCTGGGGAAGATTCAAGACCCGACCATACCTGTCGGGCCCAGTACAATGCTTCAACTGTCAGGGGTTCAATCATATTGCAGCCACCTGGCAGCGAGAGAAGAAGTGCGATGTGTGCAGCAAGGCACACGACTCGAAGGACTGCATTGCAATCCTCAAACAGCCAACCGGCAAAGCCCTTCGGCCAGAGCCCAAGTGTGCCAACTGCTCAAAGAGGCACCATGCCTGGAACTGGAGCTGTCCTGTGATGGTGCAGCACTGGCAGCAGGTTCGTCATCGAAACGACCCGACAGCCCCGACGCCACCCAGCCTTGGAACCACTCAGCAACAGTCGGTATGGGCTCCAACCACGGGAGGGCAATGCCAGCGAGTTCCCGGCAATGGGCTCCCAGCAGTGGCATCAGGGGGCATGCATTGGCTTGCAGCAGCGCGGTCAACTACGAGGTCAGATGGCAAGGTGGCCGAGAAGACAGAATCAATGGGAAAAACAGCCACAGGCCAGGCACACTGCCCAGCAGGTCCCAGCTGGGAACTAACATTCCTTGCCATCCCGCCAGCAGGCCTCTTCCCAAGGGCAGGCCCCTACTGTGAGCGGTCAGAGTAAGGCAGAGGTTCCCTGCTGGGGGACCCAGAAGCCCATAGCCACTCAGGCCGGGCCCAGGGTGCACCCAGCTTATGCTGCTGCAGTGTCAACAGCCACCCAGACATACCCAGTGACCCAGCCCCGACTCGACGGGTCGTCCAGCTCAATGCCTGCAGAGGTAATGGTCGAATCATTTCCCGATCGACTGAAGAAAACCATCGAGGTCATCTCAGTGCTCCTCTGTCACCTGCTGCCGTCGGCGGAGGACAGGGGCGCCTGCAGACAGCTCCTGTCATGGATGCTGGGCGTGGTCCTACTGGACAGGAAGGACTCAATGGAACTTCAAGCCATCATCCAGGAGTCCTTCCAGTCTGTGATGGAGGAGGCCCTGGAGCCGCCAACAATGGGCGGAGAGTCCCAGGCAGAGACAGTATCAGAGGGCCACCTCTGCGGCCCTTGAAGATCCTCCAGTGGAACATTTGCAGGCTGCAGTGGAAAATTCACTTAGTGATTGAAGCTGCAGTTCAGGATAAGTTTCATGTCTTCCTGTTCCAGGAGACACTTACCAATTCGTCACATCAAATGCAGCCACGTATCCCAGGATTCTCGGCCTACCTTCAGGGCCTGGAAGGGACTGGCAGGGGCACGGTGATCTACGTCAGGACCACTGTCCCTCATTCAATCTCCACTGACCCCATCAACTGTGGGGAGGGCGTAGAGGTTCAGGCTGTCACCCTACACCTACCGGATGGACATCTCGTGGTTTACAATATTTACAGAAGCTCTCGGTACACCCTTGACATTTCAGAGGAGGTAGCACTCGCCCCCTGGGAGGGTCTTGTTGTGGCTGGGTATGTCTCTCCTACCAACGCAGCTGGGAAGCACCTTGCGGCTGTGCTGGAGGAGGTCCCTGAGATCGCCCTTCTCAACAATGGTGAGCCAACCCATCACTACGGTGGCCGCTTGGACATCACACTCATCTCTAGACGGTTGCTATCGAGTGCGAGATGGGAGGTCAACCCCCGTCTCATCAGTGATCACTTTGCAGTGGTCACCATGCTGATGGTCAAGCGGTGCCCACTCCCCACACCTACCTCCAGATGGAATCTAAAAAAGGCCGACTGACAGTGCTTCCAGGAGGCCATTGAGTGCTGGTGGGCAGAGTCTCCTCTTCTGGAAGACCCAGATGAGGTGGCTCAGAGCTTGCAGGTGGCCTTCACATGTGCAGCTGAGGCAGCCATACCTAAGATTACAGGCAGAGGGTCATATAAACGTGACTGGTGGTTTTACAATGAGGACATCAGGGAGCAGAACCACTGCATCAACGTCGTACGCAAGATGCACAGGCATAATCCCATGGTTGAGTCCATGCATCTGCTCAGGGAAGTGGTGCGGCATGCACGCCATGTCTCACACAGAGTTCGGCAGGCTAAATGGTTCGAGTGGTGTGCCTCCCTCAGCTACTCCTCCACCTTATCTGAGATTTGGACCAAGTTATGATTGGCCACTGGGAAGTGTCGCGGTGTGGCTCGGTTGCACCCAGAACCCGCAATGGAGGCAGAGCGTCTGGTGGACCTTTTCACCTCCAGAATGGCCATGGCTCAACTGCTTCAGGATCTCCGGGACCTCCAAGCGACCCTCCTTCCTAGAAGGATGATGGTGATTCAAGTGGCACGCCAGGCTAAGGACGTCACAGATGAAGACTTCACCGACCAGGAGCTCCAGGCAGCCTTCACATCTCATTGGGACACTGCACCAGGGCATGATGGTATCACCTATGGCATGATCACTCGGTCTGGCCATTCTGGACATTCAGCTGTTCTGGGGGTCGTCAATCGGACTTGGCGAGCTGGCAAACTCCCTGTCGTATGGAAGGAGGCTGACATCATACCAATTCCTAAGCCTGGGGATCCTGGCAGTGTGAGACCCATCTCCCTCACCAGTTGCATCTTAAAGGTGTCTGAAAGGATGGTGTTGGGGCACCTGAGGTGGAAGCTTGGCCCTCCTCATAAACACCTCTCTGGCTTCACCAGAGGATTGGGCACTTTTGAAAGCCTTACCACCCTACTGGCCGACATTGGGTAGGACGCCCAAGCCCACATTGTTGTCTTTCTTGACCTTGAGAAAGCTTTTGAGCTAGCCAGTGCACCTGCCATCCTCTCACTCTTGGCCCGCAGGGGGGTTAAAGGCAAGCTGCTTTCATGGCTTCGTGCCTATCTCCAGGACAGGCGGGCCCGGGTACGCTTCCAGGGGCATGCCTCTTCTCTCAAGACCCTGGACAATGGCACTCCACAGGGCAGGGTGCTTATTCCCACCCTGTTCAATGTACTGATGCACCAGCTGGTGCACCTGCCTTTCTCCAGAGGCACCTTCCTCCTCAGCTATGCCGATGACCTGGCACTTGTCGTACCTAGGAAGCGCCGGGTTTTGCAGCGTGCCCAGGAGGACCTCTATCTGCTGGCTTCCACTTGCCGTCACTTGGGGCTCAAGATATCTGCAGCAAAATCCAAAGCCATGATTCTTCGCACCATGGTACCCAGTCAGAGGCTACACGTCCTTGGCATCGACCTGGAGTGGGTTCACAGTTATAGGTACCTTAGCATCTACATTGACAGGCGCCTCACCTTCCAGAAACAGGTGCACCACATTAAAGAGAGGGCTCTGCAGAGGGTCAGGGCAATGAGTGTCATGGCCAGCCCTAGGGTTGAGGCCAGCTTCGAGGTCATGAGGTTGTTCTAAAACCAGGCAATACGCTCCCTCGTTAACTATGGGGCATTTGCTCTGGTTCATGCCAGACCCACAAACATCAAATCCCTCTGTGTGATCCAGAACACAGCTGTACGGGCCATGCTGGGGGCTACTAGGTGGGCTAATGCAGTGTCGCTGAACCTTGAGGTGCAGCTGCAGCCCCTTGAAGACAGGATCCAACTGGTAGCTGCCAAGAGGATCGCAAAGTATCTCTGACTCCCAGGGGCTGACAAACTGATGAGGGATTTACGGGTCTGCCAGGGACAGGTCATTCCACTGCATCCTGGCCGCCAATGGATGTGGTCGGTAGCAGATGCCACATGGAAGCTCCTGCCCATGAATTGCTCCAGGTGGGAGGCTGCGACAGACTGGCAGCGAACTACATGGTGCCCCTTGGGCACCAGAGCTGTTGGCGGTGCACTGGACAACCCTCCCAGACAGCAAGAGTCATTGCACCCAGGACATTCTGCAACGACTTGCCTCGGCTAGCATTGTGAGTGCAGAAGGCCCAGGGTGTGTGCCATATTACACCGATGGCTCCAGAGACCCAGTGGCATGCCACACAGCTGCTGGGATATTCCACAGCAATCTGACAGCAGGTTGGCGCCTCCCAGACCATTGCACCATCCTCCAGGCTGAACTTTTTGCCATCCAACAAGCTCTGCAGCATGCTCTTGCAGACCATCAGTATCCCCCCATCATCCACATTGATTCCAAGGCAGCGATCCAAGCAATTATGCACAGAGAGCCAAAGGACAACATACACTTAATCACATCCATCTGGGGTGACCTGCAGACTCTCAAGGCCCAGGGTCGCAGGGCCACCATCAACTGGATCCCGAGCCATGTGGGTATCCCTGGCATTGATGCTGCAGATGAGGCTGCTAGGACTGCAACCCTCGAGGCACAGCCACATGCTGCAATCTCTGTCAGCCTCAGCCAGATTGTGCTGTGGGCTGCTGGTGTGACCAGGTGCTCCATTCCCTGACCCTGGGGATTCACAGAGCCTCCACTGGTATGTCAGGGCGACCCACAGAGCGCCCCCTCCAAGTATTCGGACAGAGTCCAGAGAACTGCGGGTGCATATCCACCGCCTATGCTTAGGGTATCCCACCACTGCACGATTGTTGAACGGGCACGAGAGGAGCTCTGTGCCCATTGTGACCGAATGGTTCCAAAGCCCTTGGTGCACTACCTGTTAGACTGCCCAGCTATGATACCCCTTCACCATAGTCGCTTCCTAATGACCCCAGTAGGGTAGGCCCGAGAGGATGAGGTAGCACATATTGTGTACTTAGTTGTCAGGGACTTGGAAATCTTACTGCCAATCATTGCACGTCATCCGCCCCTTCCTCGCTAAAGTTGCTGCGAGGGCCTCTGCTTTGGGCCTCCATTGCACTGCACACCAGCCACCGTTAATGCACGCTAACATTTGGTACATCATCTGGCCATAGAGCGGGTGAGGTACCCCCCCCCCCTTTCCGCTGAAGAACTGCCACACAGGTGCAAGAAAAGATACCCAACACTTCCCTACCCGGGGAGCCAATGCAGGGTCACCAAAATGGAAGAGACCCGGGTTGGGACACCATACCGGCGAATCAAATAGAATAGAAGAATAGAAGATACCAGCAGTGAGCTAAAGAGTTGCAGCCGCTTTAAGTGGCAAGTGGTTCAAAGTTCAGGAAGAAGAAAGATAAGGTAGGCTAATAGAGAAGTGATGGTAGGAAATCGATTCGCTGTTCTTCAGGACGAGTGTACTTCAGTGTTTAGTGAGGTTAAAGGTACCACCAACTTCCCTGCTAATCAAGGTAAGAATATTCTAATTATAGGAGATTCTGAGGTAACATATATGGTCCATGCTTTTTGTAACAGAGAGAGGAAGGTCAGAGAGAGGGTGTGCCTCCCAAGAGCTGGTGTTGGTGACATAGTCAGCAGGTTGGATAATATTATGTCAGGTAATGGGAACAAGCCCGTTATCTGTCTTAGTGCTGGCAGAAATGACATCAGGAAGGGCAGGAGACAGGAGCAGCTGGATAAGTACAGGTCAGCCATAGAAGTAGTTAGGTCTCAGGGAGGGATCCCAATCATATGTAGCATCTTACCTAGAAGGGGAGTGGGCAATGAATGGATGTCTAGGGAAATTGGTATAAACTGCTGGCTAGACATGTACTGCAAGGAACTTGCAATCCCATTCACTGATAACTAGAACAAATTTTATGGCAAGAATGATATGTATGCAAGGGATGGGGTTCATCTCTCTGGGGATGGAGTGGTTGTATTAGCCACTTTGATTGAAGGCACCATTGATAACTTATCTAGGAATTTTAACTGATAGATTATAGAGGTATGGGTGTTTGTGGAAAACAATCAGGCTGCAGTATTAGGGATGAAATTATCAGATATTACCAGGATACCTCAGGAATATGTTTGAAAGACAATATTCAAAATAAAGTTGCTAGTAAAGGCAAAGCAATTGATCAACAAACAAAGAGAGATATAGTAGAGGGCAACGAGAGACTATCTCCCTCAAGGTTTACTATACAAACAGTAGGAGTCAAAGAAATAAGATAGATGAGCAAAGATTACTTCCACGTGCAGGTAATATAGATATTATTGCTATAACAGAGACATGGATCAACTTGAAAGATAGAGAAATGCCTTCTGAATGCAACATACAGGGTTTTAAACTATTCCACACTGATAGGGTCAACAGAAGGGTGGTGGAGTGGCGATGTATGTCAGAGATAATTTAAACTGTTGTGTTAGACAAGATGTAAGATTAGAAACATCGAACACAGAATCTGTTTGGCTACAGTTTCTCGAGGGTCGTGAAAAGTTAATTTTGGGTGTGATTTATAGGCCCCCAAACCTTGATAGAGAGTGCAGTAAACTGTTATGGGACGAAATTCATAAGGCATCTAGATATGAAAATGTTGTGATAATGGGAGATTTTAACTTTAGACAAATTAATTGGAACAATGTGACAGGAAATCTTGAGTCTAGTGACTTTCTTGATACGGTTCAGGATTGCTTTTTAGAACAGGTTGTGACAGAACCAACTAGAGGAAACAATCTGCTTGACTTTGTTCTTGCCAACAAAGAATCAATAATCTTGAGGTTAGTGATGAGCTTGGGGAAAGCAATCACAAATCACTTAGTTTCAATATATCATGGAATTACCCAGATAACTGCAAACAAGTCACTGTCCCAGATTTTCGCTTAGCCAACTTCATGGGTAAGAGAAATTACCTGGGTGAGCTAAATTGGGACAACGGTAGGTAAAGCTCGTTGCCAACATGACATATTGCAGAGCATAGTGCTGGCTGCCCAGACGACTTTTGTCCAGAGTAGGAATATTAGATCTAACAAAAATGATCCCAGATGGATAAACACTAGATTAAAACATCTCATTGGTCAAAAGAGAGGTATACATAGGCGTATCAAAAGAAGGGAAGTGCAGTTAAAAAATCAATATATTCAATTAGAGAGAAATAAAAAGAGTAATAAGAAAAGCAAAAAGAGGCTAGAGTCGCAAGGGATTCGAAGAATAACCCGAAAGGGTTCTTTCAGGTATACAGAGGTAAGGTTAGGGACATGATAGGCCCACTTAAGAGTAACTCACGTCACATCATTGACAGCATTAACGAAATGTGTGAACTTTTCAATGCCTACTTCCTCTCAGGTTTTACTCAGGAAGATACTAGCGAAATTCCAGAAATAATAAATTATATAGAACAGGACGATAATAAACTATGCACAATTAGGGTAACTAGTGACATGGTCTTCAGAGAAATAGAGAAATTAAAACCTAACAAATCCCCAGGTCCTGATGAACTGTTTGCAATTGTTTTACAGGAATGTAAAGAGGAAATTAGCATACATTTGGCTAATCTTTTCAATATATCACTACAAACTGCCATAGCGTCAGACAAGTGGAAAATGGCAAATGTAATACCTATTTACAAGGCAGGTGACAGGTCCTTAGCTTTGAACTATAGACCAATAAGTATTACTTCCATAGTTGGTAAATTTATGAAATCGATAGTTGCCGAAGTAATTCGTAGCCATCTTGAAAGGCATAAATCTATTAATGAATCTTAGCACGCTTTTACATAGGGGCTTTCCTGTCTTACAAATTTACTAACCTTCTTCACTAAGGTATTTGATAAAGTAGATCATGACAATGAATATGATATTGTGTGTATGGACTTCAGTAAGGCTTTCGATAGAGTTCCACATCAGAGACTATTTTTTTTTTTTTTTTTTTTTTTTTTTAAACAAATCCTAAGGCTCACACTTATACTAAATAAATATTAACAAATATTACTAAATATTACTACAGCCTCTTCCAATGCCTGAGCACATTATATAAAATCTGAGACTAAACCATACTGTCCCATTACAAACTTTTAACGAGGCATTACAATTTATGGAAGTCATTAGCGTTCCATCTCGCAGCAACTGGATGAGCACATTATATAATGGCAAAATAAAGACAGTACACTAGCTAAAAACCCACAACACTAAACACAAACATAATTTAAATAACCTCTCATTGCGATACAATTATCGCACATAAAATATGCCCAATAAAGGCTATAAACGGTCTTAAAACTATAATCTTTACACCATTCACACTTAATACATGAAGAAGGTCATGAAGACCCTGACACATCAAACACAGAATTCTCCATTCGGTACTAGGTAATTACTTGATATCACCTTTGCTTTCTGTGCCCACTTGCATGCTACATACACGTATGCCACTCATCTACACCTTCATATACCCACATACACCTTACTCTCACCCCTCCCCAGGAGGTGACCCCGCTGTGTCCCCCTGAAATCCCCCTTCCCGTATGTAATCCCCAAACCCCCCCCTTACTCACTCAGCCCAAGTCGTAGATTGATGAGAAACCCTAACGTTAACATTCTATACCCTTCCGAAAAATCCTTCTCCCACCTCCTCCCATACAGTTCTCTATTACGACACATCGTACGATAAACCGTTACCGCTAGTACCCGCCTCCGCACCTCACAATTCCCCCTCCCCCTCATCACCCACGATATATATATATAATCCACTATTATATAATCCAAAGCTCTTATAACACTCTCATCGAACCCTCCCACATCTAGGCTTAGTGCACGCAGAACCGACACCCCTCGGCCCCCCACCCCCTGTACTACCCTACTTAACCAATACCTAACACCCTCCAGTCCCCCACAAAAGTATACTGCATGGAACGCCGTCTCATCCTCCCCACAGATTCCACACCTTCCGCCCACAATTACCCCTCTGGTTCTTAAAACCTCCCCCGACGGTAGTATGCCATGCAAAAAAACGATACGTTACCTCCCTTACCCTAGGCTTTAACTTCAACTTGCTAAACCTATACCAAATACTCTTCCATGCGTACATGGGGAACAATCCCTCAACTGGTACAACAATCCTGTCTGCAAGCAGCTTACACAAAACCCCTACTCGAATTTTCCTGGGTTCTCTAACCAACATCAAAGCCCTCAAAATAGTTTCACATTCCCTCAACTCCACACCACCATACAACTTACCCAACCTATCATATACTTTTCCCAGCTGCCCTCCACTCACACCTTCGCGCAAAACCTCCCATTTAAGAAACACACATTTAATCCTCCTTCTCAGATCCATCAACCCCAACCCACCCTGGCGCACAGGTAACATTACAACCTCTCTCCTCAGCCAATCGCACCTTGAACCCCACAAAAAGTTAAACACTCGTCTCAGAATTCCCACAATCGCCGTCCCTGTTAATGGGAACACGGCTGCTATGTGCCAAACCTTACTATACAATAATACATTTATAACAATCACTCGTTGCACGAGAGTCAGATGAGGAGGTCGCAATGCACCCAGACGCCCCTGAATCCTTTCCATTAATCTATTCGAGTTTTCCTCTCGAGCAGCGTCCAAATCATCCTTATAGGTGATACCACAAATTTTTAAAGACACCGTTTGTTTTCTCACAACGTTACATCTCCCCCCCCCTCCACCCAATCACCCAACCCCATGATCATTGACTTCTCTCTATTTACCTGCATCCCTGTTGCATTTCCGAACTGTTGCACAACATCATCCAAAACACCCAATGCCATCCTCTCCCGAACCAGGACTGTTGTATCGTCTACGTATCCTATTATTCCCGGCCACACTTTCCCTACCCCCCCCCCATACCTCCACTCGTGTCACATACACAACGTTCAACCATTCTATAGAAGGGGTCCTGAATGCACGCAAACAACATTTGTGACATGGGACACCCCTGCCTAAGTCCCCTACCCATTACAATCTCCTCCCCCAAGCATCCATTAATCTGTACCCTCATCTTGGCTCCATTGTACAACGTGGTTACCCAATTAACTATTTCTTCCCCATAACCCTGCCTCCTAAGTATAGCTCCCAATGCTCCTCTTTCCACCCTGTCATAGGCTCCCTGCCAGTCTAAAGCCAACAACGCCGCCCTCCCTCCCCCCCCTTTTGACTCCACAAAACTTCTCAGTATTCCATGACCCTCAATCATCGACCTTCCAGGCAAACCATACTGCGTTTTCGAAACCACTCTCCCTACCACACATTTGAACCGATTACCCAAGACTTTAGCGAACAACTTATAATCAGCACATAACAGAGATATGGCATGGTACTCCTTGAGGGTGTGCTGCCCCTTACCCTTCTGGACCAACACTACAACTGCTGTTGCTTGCTTGTCCCCCATCACACCCTTCTCCTTGATCTGATTAAATAACCTACCCATGAAACCCCTTATCACCTCCCAATGTTGGAGATAAAATTCAGCCGGGAGACCGTCTATTCCCGGTGCTTTGCCTTTCCTCATTCCCCTTAAAGCCAACTCTATTTCCTCCTCTGTTATTACCCCCCCCCCCCTAAAGCCTTTCTATCACTATTCCCTAAATTACACGTCACATACTCACACACCTTCTCTAAATCCACATTTCCCACCTTCCCACTTGTCCAATACCCTTCATACCATTTATCCGCATACGCACACATTCCTTTTGTAGTTAGCATCTCCTGACCCGTTCTATAACCCCCCGCCAACTCGTGTACCTCTAACCTCGGAATAGCTGTAACCTGCTGTCTTTGTTTTTGACGTCGCAACACACACGCCGATGGTTTGTCTCCCCAAAGCACCTCCTCTACCCCTGCCTGCACCCTTACCGCTTGAAACCTCTCATTTTGTAACTCCCTCAGTCTCCCCTTGACCTCGACAATTTCATCCATAGGATAGTTGCCCCCCACAGCCCCCTTCCCATAACAGCCCTTAACCTGTCCTCCAGATAATTTGAAAGCCCATATTTAAAATCATTTATACGTTTGCCCACCCCCACATAATATTTCCTAATCCTTTCCTTGGCAACACAATCCCACCATTGTACGACATCTTCCACTCCCTGTGCCTCCTCGCTAAGCTCCTTCCATAGGACAGAAAATCCCTCTAACCCCTCCTCATCACTCAATGCACTTATATTTAATTTCCAGTAACTCCTGTATATTTCCGCAAGCGCCTCCCACCCAACCTCCACCAACACTGCTCTATGATCCGACCATGCTACTTCAGCAGTTTTGAAAGCTCTCACTACAACCCCGTGAGAAAGATACACTCTATCTAACCTCGCTGCATACCCTCTCCTAACAAATGTATGCTCTGTCTCCCACGCCCCCCCCTCGAATGCGTCTCTTAACCTGATATCCCTCAATAAATCTCGTAGGGCCACCGACACATAACCTGCCCCTTTCGGTTCCACATCAGCCCTCCTAATGACGCAGTTCCAATCACCTCCTACTATTGCCACCTCCGGTAATGCACTGAAAAAAAACACAAGGTCCTCGCACACAAACTCCTGCTTCACCTGTACGTTATTCTCTGCAGGCACATATACGCTAATAAAAGCCACACGTTTTCCCATCCACAAACCATCTATGCGCAACACCCTTCCCCCTCCTCCCCCTCACTTCTCTGCAAAACAAACGGGCTCACCTCCCTAATTAATATACCCACCCCCCCCTTTCAAACGGGCAGATGGCAGGGTTACCACCTGAAACCCCTCCATCTCCAACACCCTACCCTCCTTAAAATTGTGCTCCTGTAGGAACACAACATCCACTCTAAATTTATTCAGAAACATTCAAAACCATTCTCTCTTTACACTATTACACAAACCATTAACGTTTACTGTCATACACCGGAGGCCTATTAAAGTTTCCACCCCTGCCTCCTCTCTTCACTCTTCCGATGACCACCAGAATGTGTGGGACCACTTGTCACCTGCACACTTCCCTCTCCCCCCCCCCCTTCTTTCGGTGCCTCCTGTCATGGCCACCACTACCTTCACCTTCTGCCCATATTTGCTTCCCAGTTCGCTGCGCTGGCGTTAGGACATCATCTGAATCCGATGCAGCGGCTCTCTTTCTTGTGACAGGCGCATCCTCCATGGCTTGGTCTGGGGATGCCTCACAATGTACCTCTACCTCCACTGTACACAGTGGCAAAGATCTCGGTGACACCTCAGTCACGCTGTCACTCCCGTCGTCCGAATAGTTCTGTTGTTGATGCCCCACAGCCTTCACCTCGTCTTCTACCACCCTGCCAGGAGCAGCCACCTCCTCAGGCGGTGACAAGGACTTCAGAACCTCGGCTAATTCCTCCTCAAGTTCCAACACTTCCTCCTGTACTTTTTGCTCAACCCGATCCACTGGAAGTGTCTCTGGACCAGGTAACTGGTCAAGGGCCTCACCCTCTCCCCCAGCCTTATACGCCTCATCCACTATCTCGCTCCATAGACGACCACGCCCTCCTTCACGTCGTTGATCAACACCTGCTTCCCCTGGTGTAGAAGCGGATGTCTCCGCCCCTGGGCCAGGAGCTCGTTGCCGATTCCCACACTCCGCCGCTATGTGATCATATTCCCCACATAGTCGGCATGTACGCCTTTGCCCCGCGTATGACACCATGACCTGTGTCCTGAATTCCTTTAGGTACATGTAAGACGGTATGGGGTGTCGCAATGTCATTTTTAGGTTAAAAGTGCCCTCCGGCATACCTGTGTAGGCACCCGACACCCACTTACCATGCTGGGCCAAATGAACAGTTCCGTATTCCTCAAAAACTTTTCTGATATCTGTCTCATCTGCCTCAAAGGGGACATTACGCAGTTTAATCCATGTATAATGTCTGGATACATCGATCATCCTCACACGCACAGCTGGTGTTGCATCAAGACTTACGTCCTGAAAACGGTTGACCAACGACTCATAAACCGTTGCTGAGAGCAGTTTCACAAAAAATCTACGTGCTCCGTTCAATGCTACGCCGTACAACTCTCCATCCTGAATTCCATACGTGTCTCTGATGATTTTAGGTAGTAATACCTGGGCTGAAGCTGGCGTTATTGCCCCACTGAGAAGTTCAACACCGACAGTGTTAATCCTGCATCTATAACTGCACGCCATGTTGACTAATGGTAGTTCTCCTGGTCTGACGACAGAGGCGCGACAAGCACCACCTCACACTCAGAGACTATTGAGGAAACTAAGGCACACGGAATAGGAGGAGAAATTTTTTCCCCACTCGAGGCATGGTTGACAAATAGGCAGCAGAGAGTTTGCATAAATTGGGATAAATCAGAATGGGGCACGTCACAAACGATGTTCCCTTGTTGTTCATAATATACATAAAGAACATAGATGAGGGAATAAATAACGATAAAAGCAAATTTGCTAATGACACCAAAATAGGTTGTCCAATTCATTCTAATGAAGACATTAGAGCACTCCAGGATGATTTGAGTAGACTGATGCAGTGATCTGGGAAGTAACAGATGCAGTTTAATATAGACAAATGCAAAGCTCTAAATGTTGGACAGGAAAATAACCATGCCACATATAAGCTAAATAATGTACATCTTAATATTACGATTGAAAAAAGGATTTAGGTGTGCTGGTTAGCAATAATCTAAAAGTAAGACAACAGTGCATTAGTGTTCGCAATAATGCTAACAGAATCATTGGCTACATAGCAAGAAGTATAAATAATAGAAGTCCTCAGGTTGTTCTTCAACTCTATCTATCTTTGGTTAGGCCTCATTTAGACTATGCTGCTCAGTTCTGGTCACCGTATAACAGAATGGATATAAATGTACCGGAAAACGTACAGAGGAGGATGACAAAGATGATCCCATGTATCAGAAATATTCCCTATGAGGATAGACTGAGGCCCTGAATCTGCACTCTCTAGAAAGGTGTAGAATTAGGGAGGATATGATTAAGTTGTATAAATGGAAAACAGGAATTAATAAAGAGGATGAAAATAGCATGCTAAAAATATCTAACACAGACAGGACTCGCAGCAATGGTTTTAAATTGGAAAAATTCAGACTGAGGAAGGATAGGAAAGCACTGGTTTGGTAATATCTCAGTAGTGACTCACTACCAACAGTCTGTGTGAATCACTTGTTATTCACTGTTACAGCTGACCTTAGCATGTTTTGAACACGCTCATCTCTAGGAAACATCTCGTGAAGCAGTCTAAAGATAGGGAGCGGAGATGTAGGTCAGGCTTGGCACTTCCCATATATTCCGTTTTAATTATACTCCATTATTGCCTATGTGACTATCCTGTACCCAATCCTTGTTTCGAACCCCACATGACAAACAGAGTTGTGGATGATTGGAACAAACTCCCGAGTACCGTCATAGAAGGTAAGACCTTGAGTGAGTGTGGGTGGGTGTGAGTTGGACCTAACTAGCTTGTGCTACTAGGTCGGAGGCCACTGTGTCAATTTCTCACGCGGTCATGATAATTATGCAAAAAAAAAAAAGTATGATTTTGGGTTTTGTGTACAGAAAAATAGTGTAAGTATCTGGCAACATTTTGGTGAAAACCCCATTGTAATATGATGTTTCTAAAGAAAAGTATAGCTGCTTGAAACATGTCAGGTGACGACCCGCCAGGTAAATATGTCTTGTAACGACCCGCCAGGTAAATATGTCTGGTAACGACCCGCCAGGTAAATATGTCTGGTAACGACCCGCCAGGTAAATATATGCATAAGCGTGAGGTGAATTTTTTATATATTTTTGTTTGTTTCTTAATTTTCTGCCTATTTTTCCTTCTAATACACTAAATTTACAACTAAATATCATTACAATGTGGGAGGGGCTTATATTATTATTATTAAAGATTCGCCGGTATTCTCCCGGCCCGGGCCTTTTCCAAGTGGTGGCCCGGCCTTGGCTCCCTCTTTAGGGAGCGTCTGAGACCTAAGTCTCCCATGGGAGGATGGACTTGCTGCAGCTGCAGCCGCAGCAAGCAGCAACAAGGCTGCTCCTATATCTTGCCGTCCCCTGGGCCTATCCGAACTCCAGTGATGGCCAAATTTGCAAGTACTGCTGCAACAACATGCAAGTTAACTATAGTTACATAAAAACTGACGGTGACGACAACGAAATGGACTAAATATGACAGAAGAGGGACCAGCATTCAAGTACCAGACCTGCTGCCAGACGTGAACCAGACACGAGACGTTTTCCACTAAATGAAATAACTGACCTCCATATCAACTGCACCAGTGTTTAACGGGAAGACAACATGGCAGAAATCCTGATCAACTAAATCTCCAAGGAAATGCCAGGTCTGTAGGACTTTTTTCGTCAGTGCCAAACGAGGGAAAGATTTGAGCCTTTAAACATGGCTGACCGGCATTCAAACAGCAGCTACTGCCAGACGTACAACTAGCGAAGTGAAATTCTCATCTTTACTGACGTTCATCTGTTGACAGTAGCATCATATCTGTACCACCATCATATCACCTGTACCAGTGCTAACGAGAGGGAAACACAGGAGACATCGTCAAATCAACAGTACAAAACTCCAAGGTATAGGACGGTTATCCCTCAGTGCCAGTCGTGGGAAAGAAGTGAATAGTTAAATAGTCAAGGTTAATGTTTTAGTAGCTGACCTATATTCAGCTGACCTATATTCAGCTGACCAGTGTACAGTGAGAGAATCATAGCAGAAAAAGCCAAATATATCTATAAACTCAAGGAAAGTCAGGTGGTGTTACTCCCCTCAGTGTTTTAAAAATGGCTGAGTCAGCAGACCAGGTCAGGAGACAACAACACGACACAACCCCCGATAAATGGAATTGAGGGGGATTTGGAAGGATAAAACCATTGATTAAACCTTTCTGGTCTACCAGAATGGAAAGGAGTTAGAAGTTAATTGGTGAAGCCAGACTGTGAAGTGAGGTGGGTAGGGGAGGGTGTAATAAGGGGTTAAATGTAAGGGTGTTGTGAAGTTAAGGGAAAAGTGAGCAGTGAAGAGGGTTTTGAAGAGGTTAACTGTAAGGGTTTTGTGAAGTTAAGGGAAAAGTGAGCAGTGAAGAGGGTTTTGAAGAGGAAATTTTACTAGTAATTCAGTGTAATTAAAGCAGATACTAAGTGTACTAGGGACTGGAAAAGAGAAATAAATATTATTGTATATGAGTAAAAGAGCGAAGAGTGAAAATGGCAGGCATTAGGGGGTACAGGCTGCCATAATTATATTTATATTTCTTCTTCAATTCCATGAAGAAAGAAATCAGTCATGGGGGCTGGAAAAGGTGAATGGAGTAACAGCACCCTGGACAGTAAAAGCCCAACAGTTGCCATCCTACCAGAAAAGTAAACCTCACTATCGCCGCAAGGTATGGCAACACCGCATACCCAAACAAAAACAATGGCACACAGCTCTTATTGTAGCGCTCTTAAGTGGTGATATCCAAATTAATCCAGGACCTCAAACTATTGTGCAGAGGCAAAACAGACAGATAAATGACGGCAATAATGACGGTCTAGTAGCTAGGGATGATAACCTTAACTCCATATGTAATGCATACATAGGTCAATGTGAGACAATACAGCCATTATTATCTCAAACACTACCAAACAGGTGCATACACTGTACTAAAGTACGCATGAAAAACAGAAAAGGCACCTTATGTAAAATGTGTAAGGGGTGGGTGCATGATGGATGTATGTACAATTATAGCAACGGTGCCAGAATTCATTTTGTGTGTAATAAATGCACTTTGGCACAGTTACCCTTTAGCAGTGATGACATTGATTTACCTAATTTTAATACAAATGACCCATTGCCATATATTGATGATTATGATTGTTTTATGAAAACAGGCCTTCACTTTATTCATGTCAATGCAAGATCACTTCTTCCTAAATTGGCAGAGATTAGGATTCTAGCTAACAAAATTAGGGCGGCAGTTATAACCATCTCTGAATCTTGGTTGGATGATACGGTGACTGACGACGAGGTCAAAATAGAAGGTTACAATATAAAACGCTTAGATAGGAACAGAAAGGGTGGTGGAGTATGTGCCTACATTAGAAATGACTTAGCTTACAACCCAAGACCTGATTTAAATAACAATAAACTGGAGATTCTATGGTTTGAAGTGCTGCTTCCCAAGACCAAACCCATCTTAGTAGGAACTAGTTACCGCCCTCCTACCCAGGACCAGTTCTTAGAAGACTTTTCCAGAGTCTTGTCCGGAGTTGAAAGCAATTGCGAAACAAAAATACTGGGCGACTTCAATATCTGTTTTCAGCAACAAAATAACGGGCTATGCAAAAGGTATAAGCAAATTCTAGGATTAAATAGCTACACCCAACTAATTAATAAACCAACCTGGATCACACAGTTCTCAGCCACCCTAATTGACCACATACTTTGCAACCGCGCTGAGAACATTAGTCAGTCAGGCGTCATTACCACAGGTCTTAGTGATCATTTCATCATTTACTGCACCAGGAAAATCACTAGGGATAGGATAGGCCTACACAGGACAATAAAAATGAGGTCAACTAGAAACTACAGTAAAGAAACACTGGTAAATAGGCTACACAATTGTGACTGGACAGAGATAACAAGTTGCACGGACGTAAACGATGCCTGGGAAAAATTCAAAACAATGTTCACTACCATTCTTAATAATATTGCACCAGTTAAAGAGGTTAGGATTAAACGAAGAACTGAACCCTGGATGACTACTGAGATATTAGATAATATGAAATTCAGAGACCAGCTGCTAAAAAGATTTAAAGCAAACAGACAGGATATTGCAGCACTAAATGAATTCCAAAGGGTGAGGAACAGAGTACAGAGGCTTATAAAAGGAGCAAAGGCAAAGCACTATTGCTCAAAAATTGAAGAATATAAGCATAACCCCAGAAAGCTCTGGCAACAACTAAAACAGTTGGGGTATAGCCATAAGCCAGTAGATAGGTCTAACATAGTACTCACTATCGATAATGAGGTATGCCACGAAACATCTAAGGTGGCAAATTGCTTTAATTCCTACTACACATCTGTTGCATCAACACTAGTAAGTAAACTACCAGCTGCATCAAATACCTTTAACACAGACTCTGATAAGTTTCAAACATACTATACCAATAAAGGGGTAACCCCAAACAGTTGTCAACTAGTAAGTGTATCTCATGACTTCATTCAAAAAGAACTAAGCAGGTTAAACCCAACTAAGAGCACAGGCCCTGATAACATCCCGTCTAAGTTCCTAAAAGATGGTGCTTCTGAACTGTCAATCCCTATTGCTCACATAATAAATCTATCAATCACCACTAATACCGTACCGGAGGGGTTCAAGGAGGCCAGAGTTACTCCTATCTTCAAGAAAAATAATAGGTCTGATGTAAGCAACTATAGACCTGTTAGTATACTCAGTATAATATCTAAAATTCTGGAGAGGGCGGTGTATTCTCAAGTAGTTAAGTACCTTAATGACAACAGCATTCTCCATAGCTATCAATTGGGCTTTAGAAGATCCTACTCAACCGATACTTCCCTTATTAATCTGATGGATTACCTGAGAACTGAAATGTCAAAGGGGAACCTCATAGGTATGGTAACCTTAGACCTGCAAAAGGCCTTCGATACTGTCAACCACAATATATTATGTAAGAAACTTCAAGCTATCGGTATAGGTTCTGTAGACTGGTTTAAGTCCTACCTTAGCAACAGGAGACAAATAGTCAAAATCAACAAAACGGAATCAGAACCCCTGCCGATAACATGTGGAGTTCCCCAAGGTAGTATTCTGGGTCCCTTACTATTCTTATGTTATGTCAATGATATGCCTATCAGTGTCAAGTGCAAACTCCTACTGTATGCAGATGACAGTGCTCTGTTAGTGACAGGTAAAGACCCACAAGATATTGCTAATGTTTTAACACTGGAACTGAAGTCCTGCAGCAAATGGTTAGTAGACAACAAACTATCATTACACCTAGGGAAAACTGAAGCCATTCTCTTTGGAACGAAACATAAACTGAGAAGGGTAAATAATTTTAATGTTCAGTGTAATGGGGAGTCCATCACTTTGGTTTCATCAGTTAAATATCTGGGAATCCCCTTTGACCCATGCATGTCAGGAGAATTGATAGGGAACAGTGTAGTAAAGAAAGCGAGTGCCAGGCTGAAGTTCCTGTATAGACAAGCACAGTGTCTACCTACTGAGGCTCGCAGGACCCTATGTCTAGCCCTTATACAATGCCATATGGATTACGCTTGCTCTTCTTGGTACTCTGCCTTGACAAAAAAACTGAAAGATAGACTGCAAATCACCCAGAACAAAATCGTAAGATTCATCCTGGGGCTGGGACCAAGAGAACATGTAGGCCAGGATGAATTACAGCAGTTGGATATGCTGAATGTTGAAGACAGAGTAAAACAACTGAAGCTAAATCATGTTTATAAAATTGCTCACGAACAGTGTCCAGAATATCTTGCTGTCAATTTTGTCAAGGTTGGGAACCAAAGCAATCATAGTACTAGGGGGAGAGAGCACAACTTTGTAGTACCCACAGTCAGTGGCCAGGCTTCAAACACCTTTTATTGTACAGCAATAAAGGAATGGAACAGACTACCCACAAATGTCAAGGCCAGTCATAGCTTGAACCAGTTCAAGAAGACTGCCAAAAAGTGTCTGATGAATGAAGCAACAGAAAGGGAGGGGAATGATTTTCTATTTTTTTAGCTAAAATACGTGTAAATTTTACCTTATCCCTAGTAATGACCCTCGTATTGTAGATAGTCGTAATGACCCTCTGGTAGTAGATAGTCTTAATGACCCTCGTATTGTAGATAGTCTTAATGACCCTCGTGTTGTAGATAGTCTTTTTAGTATGATAATAAGATGTTATCTTCATTATAGAATAATAAGAAAATATTATAACCTTTATATTATAATAATAAGGTAAAAGGACCCCAATGGAAATAAGTCACTCTGTCTGACTTTTTTGGGTTATCCTAGGTTCTCTACACATATGCTGCTATGTATGATAATTCTATGTAACTGTATTGTGTATACCTGAATAAATTTACTTACTTACTTACTTACTTACACAAGTACCTCCTCATCTTTGGGACCAACTGTCCCCAGGCCTAGCCACAAGCTAGGCCTCTCTGGTCTGCCATCACCGCCCCAAGGGGGCAAATGGGAATGACAGTCTTATGAGCTAAAGGCTCGGGCTCAGGCACCTACCCTACCCTAGAAGGGTTAGGCATGGTGTCGATCAGGGGCTTATAGCAGAGGTGGGCAGAGCTTGCATGATCGTGCAACAACCAGTTGCCGATGACAGGAGTCTGATCATCACTCACAAGATGTCTTATACTGACGCTATTATTACTAATATCCTTTTTCTGCTTATATCATTTATTCAGTAATGATAGTATGCATAAGATAATTTGGATAAACGAATAAGAAAGCCATCCAAAATAATAATATTTGTATATTTTATACCCGGAGTGGTGGCTGATCTTGATTAAATCATTACACCAGTTCCTCACTATAAAGGAATGGTTTTCTATGTTACCTCTGGTAGCAATACAGAAAACGGAGAACTATGCATGGGAAACAATAAGAAATCACTTATAATGCATTTATTTATTTATTTATTTATTATAAATTTGTGCACACATACAGAGGTACAAAAAAATACAGATAAGAGCAGTATGCCAAAGCCACTTATACTATGCATAGCATTACGGGCTGGCTTAAAATTAACTTAAGATTAATTAAGCAATGATGAAGTCAGTGATAAAACATTAATGTAAACAGATTACTATAAAGCACAAGTGAGTATTACAAAGACAGGTCATATGAAGGATTCTGTTAGGTAGTGTATTTAAAAAATAATAAAGTTAGATTGGGTTTTAGGTTTAACATTTATGTGATATAATTGTGAGAAACATTTAAGATATACAATTTATAAGGTTCAGTTATTCAGTATTTATTTGGTTTTGGGTGAGTAAGTGATCTTTGAGTAGAGACTTGAATTTATAAACAGGAAGTGTTTCTTTTATATTTACAGGTAATGAATTCCAGATTTTAGGGCCTTTTATGTGCATTGAGTTTTTGCATAGTGTGAGATGAACACGAGGAACATCAAAGAGTGATCTGTGCCTTGTGTTATGGTCATGTGTTCTGTTGAGGTTGGCAAGGAGATGTTTGAGGGGAGGGTTAATATCAGAGTTAAGTGTTCTATGTATGTAATAGGTGCAGTAATAAGTATGGATGTTTTGTATGGTGAGTAGGTTTAGTGTATTGAATATTGGTGGAGTGTGCTGCCTGTAGTGAGAATTTGTTATCATTCTAACTGCAGCCTTTTGTTGGGTAATTAGTGGTCTGAGATGGTTAACTGTTGTTGAGCCCCATGCACAAATTCCATAGGTGAGATAGGGGTAAATAAGAGAGTGATATAGGGCCAGGAGGGCTGACTGTGGAACATAGTACCGTATCTTCGATAGTATGCCTACAGTCTTGGAAATTTTCTTAGAAATTTGTTGTATATGTGTATGAAATTTGAGTCTATTATCAAGGTGGATTCCTAAGAATTTTCCCTCTGTTAGCTTTGTGATAGGTGATCCGTTTATCATTATGTTAAGAGGGACATCTGTAGCTCTGTTACCAAACTGAATGAAGTAGGTTTTGTCAATGTTTAGTGTAAGTTTGTTAGTCCTCATCCAGGTAGATATTTTCTGTAATTCGGTATTTACAGTATTGGCTAGTGTGACTGGGCTCGGGTGAGAGAAGACGTATGTAGTGTCATCTGCAAATAGTGTGGGTTTGAGTAATTGCGAAGCATTTGGAAGGTCATTTATGTATAGGAGAAAGAGAAGAGGGCCAAGGACACTTCCCTGTGGGACACCAACTGTAATTGGTTGCGCAGAAGAGTTTGCCCCATTTGCGTACACATATTGGCTTCTGTTGCTGAGGTATGACTTGAGGTAATTGAGGGAGTGCCCTCTTATACCATAGTGTGACAATTTTACGTGGAGCAAGTCATGGTCAACTGTATCAAAAGCTTTACGTAAGTCAATGAAGATCCCCAGTGGGACTTCTTTTTTCTCTATTGCAGTGTATATATGTTCTAGCATGTGTATAATAGCATCATTAGTATTTTTATTAGGCCTGAATCCAAATTGGCAGGGGTTGAGTATGTTCTGGGAGATAAGGTAGGAGTAGATTCGTTTATGAATTAGTTTTTCAAAGATTTTTGAGAGAGGGTGTAAGTTGGATATTGGCCTATAGTTATTCAACTCTGTTTGGTCTCCTCCTTTGTGGATCGGGGTGACCCTTGCTATTTTGAGTACTGTAGGGAAGGTGGAGGATTCAATGGATTTGTTAAAGAGTGTTGCAATGATTGGAGATAGCACTTGTGACACTTTTTTATATATAAAGGGTGGTAAGGTACTTAAATCTCCTGCCTTGTTTTTTAGTGCATTGATAATAAGGGAGACTTCGTATGGGTTAGTCGGAGCTAGGAACAGTGTGTTCGGGTAGTTGCCGGTGAGGTAGTTATTTGGTGGGGTATCTGAGCTTGGGATTTTATGGGCAAGGTTTTGTCCTATAGTGGAGAAGAAATCATTGAGTCTGTTTGCTGTTTCTGTTGGTGGGAGTTGGGGTTCATCTGATTTTGCTAATTTTATTTCGCTATTTCGTGATATCTTTTTTGTTCCCAGAATTTCAGATAGTGTTTTCCAGGTCTTTTTTATATCACCTCGTAAGTTGGATAATCTGTTCTCATAATACAATTTTTTTGCCCTTCTTATCAGGCTGGTTAGGATTGACGAGTAACGTTTTGTTTGGTCTCTGGTTATGTGACCCATTCTGTACTGTTTTTCATATTGGTGTTTTGTATTTATGGATTTGAGAATGCTGGGTGTTAGCCAGGGACTGTTCAGTCTCTTTGCTGTCATCTGTTTAGTTTTTTTAGGGCAGTGCTTGTTATAGAGGTATTGGGTCTTTTTTAGAAAATTATTAATACATTCGTCAATATCTGTATAGATTTCTAGCTCAGTGTGCCAATCAATGTTTGCTAATGCTGTTGCGAAGTTATTAATGGCTGCCTCATTGTGAAGTCTGAAGGTGACTTTAGTAGTGTCTTGGGGTAGTTTACCAAGAGTTGTTATGAGGAAAGTAGGGTAGTGGTCTGTGGTATTATCTGTAATTATGCCTGATTTTAAAGGGGATATGGTGTTGGTCCAGATGTGGTCAAGTAGGGAAACACTAGTCTCTGTAACTCTTGTAGGTTTTGTTACTGTTGGTAGTAACATACAGTTACTCATTGTGTTTGTGAATTCAGTAACGTGTGGGTCCTGGTCTTGCAGGAGATTTATATTGAAGTCACCTGAGAGTAGTAAGTGATCTTTGTTCATGCGTGCATCAGTTATCATACTTCCTAGATTTTGACTAAATTGGCTAATGTTTGACTGTGGAACTCTGTAGATGTTTATCAATGTGAGAGGTTTTTGTAGGTATTTGGATTTGAATTTAGCTATTATATATTCCCCATGTTCATCCCTTGTGCAAGTATTAGTGATACATTCTAGTTGGTCTGAGTAGTATATGGCTGTGCCACCCCCTTGTTGGTCTGGCCTACAGTTGTGTATGGCTGTGTAACCAGGAATGGCATAGACATCTGTACTATCAGGCTTTAGCCAGGTTTCAGTTAGTGTAATGATGGACATATTGGCATGTAAGGAATTTAGTAATGCTATGAGGTCATCGTAATGCTTGCTTAATGATCTGATGTTGTAGTTAAAGATAGTTATGTTGTTGTTGGCACTGAGAAGTGCCTTTGATTGTTCTGCAGTGTAGTAATTACAGTAACTGTTTGATTCATTTAAGTCATTAAATAAGAGGTTGGTATCAGGATCAATGCTTGTAATCATAAGATTTGTAGTGAATCTATAGTTAGAATTAAGTATAAAACAAAGTAAATAGTCTTAAGCTAAAAAATAGCACCTGAATTATTTAACAAATGTAAAATAATGAGCTAAGGGACTAATACAAATAAAGTGATGATCATATAATAGTGCTTGGGAATATGATAGTAGGTAGTACTATAAAGGTAATTTTTTAAAGTTATAATTATAGTTTAAAATTATAATAAAAAGGGACTAATATAGGTTGTGAATAAATGAGCTTTGGAATATAATGGCAAGATTGTGAGCTTATTCTACTTTAGCACCTGAGAATAGCACCTTGATTATTTTAACAGTTGTGGATATATAAACTAGGATAGTTATATAAAGCTAAAATAAAGGAGAAAATATAAAAGGGACTAAAATTAAGTAATGGTAAGCAAAGTTAAATGGACAGATGGTAGGAATTATAATATAAACTTATAATATAAAAATACAATTTGAAATGGTACTTGCAATTGCACTAGAGTCTGGTATGGGTTGTTGACAAGATCAAGGTTATAACTATAGATTTAAATTGACAAAATAAAATTCACAATTAAAGTACAAAAGAATAATAGTAAAAAATCACAATGGTAATGTCTTGGTTATAATATGATAGTAAGATGGTAGACAGGTACCCAGGTACACAGGTACAAAGGATAATACAAGGTTGGGGTTGAATATAAAAACTTGAAAATTTGGCAACAAAATGTTATGGGAAGTATAAAATAATGTTTAATGTACAAAAGTAAAATTGACTGGTAGTAAATATGGTGTTTAATAAAATTTTAGTAAATAATAATGATTACAAAAAAGTGAAATAGTAATGTTTATTTCATTCAATATTGCACTGGTAGTTATACTTGAGGTTATATGGCAGTACAAGGTAATTAAGAGTAATCTAGGATAGTAAATGTGGTATTAAAACAGGTAAAGGTAATTAGTCAAGTAATGGTTATTAAATGTCAAAAATGTTAAGAGTAAATTGAAATTTTAGTAAAAATGATATTTATTAATTTTAGTAAGTAATATCAATTGTAGTATTTAAAAAAAATATGAGGTAGTAATATGGACAGAGAAAGTATCAATTCAGCTAATGTTCAAGCGAACAATAGTAAATAAGAAAATCACATAAGGTGATTTATGCTTACTAGTAAAATCACAAAATGAGGTAGTTGATTATTTAAATACTAAGAGATTGTACAATGAAATTTGAACAATAATGGAGCAAAACATACACTACACTACGTAGACTTTTAAGTTGGACATTGTTTAGTTATTCTCTGTAAGATTAGTATCCCTGAGAAATCGTGATAGATCATTCTCGTTCGTGATTGTGTACAGTTGACCTACATTTGTTTTCCTAACTAGAATTTTCCCATCCCGTGTGAAGCATTGGTGTATTGTGTCATTATTCTCCCGCTTAAGTTTTCTGACTCTATACAGGAGGTTCTGACGTTTTTTGGTAAGACACTCGTTTATGTATACCTCTTTCTTTACTTTAATAGATGCAATAATTAAGTCTTTTTTCCTATCATGTGAGTTGAATCTAAGCATAACACTTTTTCTACCATGGGATCCTAGTAATCTGGCTTCTTTTATTTCAGACTCTGGTACAATAACACTTGTTTGGTCCTTTATGATCTGCAGAGTAATTTCTTTACTGTTTGTTTGGTTCATATCACTGGGAAAAAGTGGACTGTTAACTATTACTGCGTCCGATAGTTTTTCTTGCTCAGTTTTATCTTCTTGGAGAGCAAAGTAGTCACTGAACTGGTTATCTAAGTTGTTCTTCCATTGTTTTACTGCTTCTTCAACCTTTGTATTAAGAGATATTATTTGTTGGGTATGGCTATCTATGACTGTTTGGATGGTCTTGTCACAGTTAGTCATTCCAGGTGTTGATAACTTTTGTTCAAGACTGAGGATTTTGTTCTCGAGTTGTGTCATCCTGGTGTCTTGTTTTGTTTGCGTCTCTCGAAGATTCATATTTTCAATAACTAAGTTGGAGATGCATGACTTTAGGGTATCTGGATCGTTGGTCATACCTGAGAGACTACTAGGTAGGTTGAATCCGGGGAAGAGAGGGGAGGATGGGCTGGTGGCAGCCATGTTTGTTGTTATTGTTGTGGTGTCGCCTTGAGTGGTGGTGAGTGGGGTGGTTGCTGGGCCGGCGTCCTCCTGGCTACACTTGTTGAATAGTTGATTTTTCGGTGTTTTCTTGCTGGCCTTGGTGTTGTTTCCTCTGCATAAAAAATAAGCCCAAACTAGCGTGATTTTCGTGATATTTTGTTTAAATTTCTTGGCGTAATTAGCTAGTCCGCGCATTTGCCCGAATATCTCCAAAGTAGGATTTTGGTCTATTGTTTGTGACTGCGCCATTATTAATGATTGGATTGAAATGATTTTCACAGACAATATAAAACAAAGTGTGTTTGACTTTTTGAAGTCGGGATATTTGGAATATCTCAAACATTTTTGATTTTGTGGGGCGTAAAAGGCAGACATTTTGGTGAATGCCAAAAAAAACTACCAAATATATTTTTTTACCATGATAATAAGATATATTAGATGAATTATATACACCAAAAGGTCATGTTAAACGTATTCTAACAGTGGTGATTGTCGGAAGTGCCACTCGTAGTGCCAATCTGTCATGCCATGATGCCATATGTCAAAATCAGTTAATATTTTTTCTCTGTTGCTTGTTGGAAAATCGTATTGAAACTTTGCCATATTCATTTACATATACACTTCTAAACGTACACCAAAAATAAAAGAAATCGGGCGAGAAATAAAGGAGGTGAACGATGCTGTTCCAGTGACGTGTCTGACCTCACTAGGTCAGTGAGGTCAGACGGTCAGTGAGCTTAAGGTCACTAGATCAGTGAGCTTAAGCCGGTAGGAAAATTGGACCTGCCTCGCGTGGGCCAGTAGGCCTGTTGGAGTTTTCCTTCTTTCTTATGTTCTTATGTTCTTAACTTGTGAGAAAGTTCTGAACTGGAACACCGCTTCCCACCAAGGTACGGTGAAACGATGAGATGATTTTTTTTTCACCAACCCTCACTCCATCACCGTCTTGCCAGAGGCTCGCCAATACCACAGCTCATATGCACTTCCAAACTATAATATCACCACCCCTTCTTCAGTGCAGACGCTCTGCTTTCCACCTACAGCACTCGAGTCCATCTCACACACTCCAACAGCACCTCAAGTCATAAAAACCACTTGCCTCCACATTGTAGGGTCAAACTTTAAATAGAGCAGTAAATGTCATCTGGGAGTGAAAACGTAAAACTGAGGAGTAAACGTCAGTAGGCAACCAATCTTCCACCGTGGTTTAGAAAGACACCTTAGTAAACACTAGTACATATTAGAAAACATTTTTTAATAAGGCCAAGTCATTGGTTACGTGTCTTTCTAAACCAATTTGTCAGTATCTATTACCAAGGTTTATGTCATCTTCTTCTGTCATTAATGAAACAATGGTTTAATACCATTTATAAACGAGAAGACGTCCATCCTCTGCTGGACGTTAATCTTGGCTTAAATAGTACATAAATTTAGCAGTTGTAAAGAGCCACTACTTGCACTCGTGTCTGACTGGAAGCTTGGAGGGCTGGAAAAACTGCAAAACGAAGCAATGAGGATCATCCTAGGATGCCCTCGTACTGCCAAAATTTTAAATATGCGGAAAGAACTTAATATTCCAAGCATGAGAGATCGTGTTACTGAAAGAAATATCCTTATTGGGGTCAATATGCTTAGGCTAGCCCATTCAATCCCCTGCTCAGAAGCCCTCCAAACTTTCCTCAGCACTGGTGAACATCCTTCCAGATGGATCGAAAAAACTGGAACCGATGTCAGCATGAACCAGCTACATGATCTAAGTCAAGTTAGACAACAGAGACATTTCCCTGCTCCATGTGATATTACCCCATTCCAAATTACCATTCCTCCATTTCCCCCAAAAACTCTTCTTAAATCACAACCAAAGCATCGTCTTGAAGCCAAACATGATGCCTTAAGCTGTATTGATAACTTAGTCACACAGAACACTCTTTCACAAATTATTTACGTTGACGGTTCTGTTCACCAATCCACTGGTGCAGCTGGTAGTGCTGCTGTTGTCATACAGAGTGATGGCTCTCATAAAGATATTGGAGCACGTATCAATAACTGGGCCTCTACCCTTCAAACAGAACTGTTTGCCATACTCCTTGCACTCAAATGCGTCCAAGTATCTAAGGTTGATACTTTAATTGTAACTGATTCTATGTCATCCATAAATGCTCTCAACTCATTAAGTATAAATTGTGGCAAGCTTGTGTCAGAAGCCAGACATAGGTATGACAAGATTGCGGACAGTGGAGTCAGAGTGCACATGCTGTGGATTCCATCTCACATTGGTCTTCAGATGCATGGTAGAACTGATAAATTGGCTAAGCTGAATGCTTTCAAAGAGGGGGTAGATTACAATCTTGGGTTGTCAGTTAGCAGTTTGAGAACAATAATAAGAAAAGAATCAAATGAACTTTATTGACTTAAGACTTAGGGAGATTGAAACAAGTCAGTCCATCTATCATCATTCTATCATATAGGAGGAGCCACATGTCTATGGTGCATCCATCAAGATAAGCAGACTCTTGGATGTCACTACTGCCCGGCTCCGGCTGGGTTACAAGTATCTATGACAGGTTAAATCACCACCACCAGATGTAGACCAAACGAAATGTAAACTTTGCCAGATGGACTATTGTCACACCTTGCGTCATTGTGTACTGGAGTGTGATCGAATTAATGAATTTAGAAACACCTCACTCAGAAATGCTCAAGAAATGGCAAAGTATTTTATCCACAGTGGTATATTACAGACCATTCTGGAGAAATACCCTGACTTTGCTAGCTGTAAATAATGCATTACCATGTGAATATGTGTGTGTGTGTGTGTGTGTGTGTGTGTGTGTGTGTGTGTGTTCTCACCTAGTTGAGGTTGCGGGGGTCGAGTCCGAGCTCCTGGCCCCGCCTCTTCACTGATCGCTACTAGGTCACTCTCCCTGTGCCGTGAGCTTTATCATACCTCTGCTTAAAGCTATGTATGGATCCTGCCTCCACTACATCGCTTCCCAAACTATTCCACTTACTGACTACTCTGTGGCTGAAGAAATACTTCCTAACATCCCTGTGATTCATCTGTGTCTTCAGCTTCCAACTGTGTCCCCTTGTTACTGTGTCCAATCTCTGGAACATCCTGTCTTTGTCCACCTTGTCAATTCCTCTCAGTATTTTGTATGTCGTTATCATGTCCCCCCTATCTCTCCTGTCCTCCAGTGTCGTCAGGTTGATTTCCCTTAACCTCTCCTCGTAGGACATACCTCTTAGCTCTGGGACTAGTCTTGTTGCAAACCTTTGCACTTTCTCTAGTTTCTTCACGTGCTTGGCTAGGTGTGGGTTCCAAACTGGTGCCGCATACTCCAATATGGGCCTAACGTACACGGTGTACAGGGTCCTGAATGATTCCTTATTAAGATGTCGGAATGCTGTTCTGAGGTTTGCTAGGCGCCCATATGCTGCAGCAGTTATTTGGTTGATGTGCGCTTCAGGAGATGTGCCTGGTGTTATACTCACCCCAAGATCTTTTTCCTTGAGTGAGGTTTGTAGTCTCTGACCCCCTAGACTGTACTCCGTCTGTGGCCTTCTTTGCCCTTCCCCAATCTTCATGACTTTGCACTTGGTGGGATTGAACTCCAGGAGCCAATTGCTGGACCAGGTCTGCAGCCTGTCCAGATCCCTTTGTAGTTCTGCCTGGTCTTCGATCGAGTGAATTCTTCTCATCAACTTCACGTCATCTGCAAACAGGGACACCTCAGAGTCTATTCCTTCCGTCATGTCGTTCACAAATACCAGAAACAGCACTGGTCCTAGGACTGACCCCTGCGGGACCCCGCTGGTCACAGGTGCCCACTCTGACACCTCGCCACGTACCATGACTCGCTGCTGTCTTCCTGACAAGTATTCCCTGATCCATTGTAGTGCCTTCCCTGTTATCCCTGCTTGGTCCTCCAGTTTTTGCACCAATCTCTTGTGTGGAACTGTGTCAAACGCCTTCTTGCAGTCCAAGAAAATGCAATCCACCCACCCCTCTCTCTCTTGTCTTACTGCTGTCACCATGTCATAGAACTCCAGTAGGTTTATGACACAGGATTTCCCGTCCCTGAAACCATGTTGGCTGCTGTTGATGAGATCGTTCCTTTCTAGGTGTTCCACCACTCTTCTCCTGATAATGTTCTCCATGATTTTGCATACTATACATGTCAGTGACACTGGTCTGTAGTTTAATGCTTCATGTCTGTCTCCTTTTTTAAAGATTGGGACTACATTTGCTGTCTTCCATGCCTCAGGCAATCTCCCTGTTTCGATAGATGTATTGAATATTGTTGTTAGGGGTACACATAGCGCCTCTGCTCCCTCTCTCAATACCCATGGGGAGATGTTATCTGGCCCCATTGCCTTTGAGGTATCTAGCTCACTCAGAAGCCTCTTCACTTCTTCCTCGGTTGTGTGCACTGTGTCCAGCACTTGGTGGTGTGCCCCACCTCTCCGTCTTTCTGGAGTCCCTTCTGTCTCCTCTGTGAACACTTCTTTGAATCTCTTGTTGAGTTCTTCACATACTTCACGGTCATTTCTTGTTGTCTCTCCTCCTTCCTTCCTTAGCCTGATTACCTGGTCCTTGACTGTTGTTTTCCTCCTGATGTGGCTGTACAACAGTTTCGGGTCAGATTTGGCTTTCGCTGCTATGTCATTTTCATATTGTCTTTGGGCCTCCCTTCTTATCTGTGCATATTCGTTTCTGGCTCTACGACTGTTCTCCTTATTCTCCTGGGTCCTTTGCCTTCTATATTTCTTCCATTCCCTAGCACACTTGGTTTTTGCCTCCCTGCACCTTTGGGTAAACCATGGGCTCATCCTGGCTTTTTCATTATTCCTGTTACCCTTGGGTACAAACCTCTCCTCAGCCTCCTTGCATTTTGTTGCTACATATTCCATCATCTCATTAACTGGCTTCCCTGCCAGTTCTCTGTCCCACTGAACCCCGTTCAGGTAGTTCCTCATTCCTGTGTAGTCCCCTTTCTTGTAGTTTGGCTTCATTCGTCCTGGCCTTCCTGCTTCTCCCTCCACTTGTAGCTCTACTGTGTATTCGAAGCTTAAAACCACATGGTCACTGGCCCCAAGGGGTCTTTCATATGTGATGTCCTCGATATCTGCACTACTCAAGGTGAATACTAAGTCCAGCCTTGCTGGTTCATCCTCTCCTCTCTCTCTTGTAGTGTCCCTTACGTGTTGGCACATGAAGTTTTCCAGTACCACCTCCATCATCTTAGCCCTCCATGTATCTTGGCCCCCATGTGGGTCCAAGTTCTCCCAATCGATCTCCTTGTGGTTAAAGTCACCCATGATCAGGAGCTTTGCCCTGCATGCATGAGCTCTTCTGGCCACTCTAGCCAGTGTGTCAACCATCGCTCTATTGCTCTCGTCGTACTCTTGCCTTGGCCTCCTGCTGTTCTGTGGTGGGTTATACATCACTGCTATTACCACCTTGGGACCTCCAGAGTGAAGTGTTCCCGCTATGTAATCACTTTCTTCTCCGCTGTCTCCTCTCTCCAGCTCATCAAAATTCCAGCGATTTTTGATCAGCAACGCCACTCCTCCACTTCCCCCTGTTCCCTCTGTCTTTCCTTAGGATTTGGTATCCCGTTGGAAAGATGGCATCTGTTATCATACCTGTAAGCTTGGTTTATGTGAGAGCTATGATGTCCGGTGATGGGTTGTGCCTCAGCATTCGACCTATCACCCTCTCCATCTGCAACCAGCTGATCTTCCCTTTCACTCCTTGGTCCTCCTTGGCAGACTGATATGACCTTAGCATAATTCATAATTCCTTCCTTCCTGTTCGGCCTCGCAGCTTCATATGCTGTGTCTTCTCTGGTCACTGCCCCTGTAACTCGCTTCAGCCTATTTATCTCAACTTCTAGGACCCTTATCTTGGCTACTGCAGTTTCGACTTGTGCCTCCCAATTCCTTGTCTCCTTCTCCAACCTCTTTTCCAATTTCATAGAGAGCTCTTTCTCCATTTTTTCAGAAAGCTCTCCTAATTTTCTCTCCCACTCTTGTTCCATCCTTTTCCACTGCTCCTCCATCCACTCCTCCCTACCAGAACCATTCTCATCTGATCCTTGGTTACTGCGAGTCCCCACCATTTTTTTTTTTTTTTTTTTTTTTTTTCTTTTTTTTTTTTGAGAGAAGAAAGAAGGGAAAGGTAGAGGGGGAGAGAGAGTGAAGGGAAGAGTAGGAGAGGGGAGAGTTAGAAGGGAAAATGGGGATGAGAGAGAGCAAGAGAGAGAGAGCAAGAGAGAGAGAGAGAGAGAGAGAGAGAGAGAGAGAGAGAGAGAGAGAGAGAGAGAGAGAGAGAGAGAGAGAGAGAGAGGGAGAGAGAGGGAGAGAGAGAAAGAGAAGGCAAAGAGGGGGAGAGAGAGGGGGCAGAGAGGGGGAGAAGGGGGAAAGAGGGGGGAGATGGAAGAGCAAGAGGGGAGAGAGGCTAGGGGGAGAGGGAGGGGAGGATGGGAGAGAGATGGGGAAAGGGAGAGGGGAGAGATAATGGGAGGGGACAGATGTTAGAGGGGGAGAG